>NC_090878.1:2384246-2416746 GCF_036669935.1 Montipora foliosa | reverse complement strand
TGAGCACTGTGATTTTAACAAATACTTACACCCTTGAGTTTGAGCTGCAATAGCAGCCGCCTCAAGTTCTGACCAGTCAATTACATGGGCCTCCTTTTGACTAAACTCTGGCTCCTTAGAGAATCTGCAATTTAAAAAATTAAATAAGACCAGATGGGTGATGAACTTTTAATTCCGTAAACCCAACAACCCCTAACTAAAATACAAAAACGTTTATAATGACACAATCACAGCATTATGATTTTTCAAGTGTTCTGAGGATGTTAATAAGACTTGAGGAACTATTCAACTGGAAAAAAGAACAGGAGGCCTAGATATTTAAATATCTGCTGGGTAACTATGGAAAGTACTGGTTCATCTAAATACAGTATATCTTTTTCAACTAATTCAAAGCCCCCTTGGTTAATATTAAGTGGAAATCACCAAACATTATGAATTTCTCGAATACAAATCATTTTCTAGTTCCTGCAAAGACAAATCCTAATAGGTGCCTATGACCTGGAATGAAAACAGGAAATCAAGAACTTTTATGAAATAGACACATCGCACTTAAAAATATACCTTGTGGTTAAATCTTGCAAGTAGTTTGCCAACTCATCATGGCCACTGGCTCTGGCAACATCTTCAGGTAAACAAGTTCTGTCTTTGTAGGAATCAAAGACAATTTGTCCAGCAGAGGTGCTGAAGATAATCTCAATAAACTTTTTAGCACCTGTTTGTGAAGCTGTATAAACCAGAAACTGGAGAAATTGAAGCGAGTGCTGCTGTTTGCTTTGAAGTGAGGAACCTAAAAGAAGAAATAACAGTGAGAGTAAGTATTGTTTGTTGGTCACTATCATGGCAAATCATACCACCTTTGTACAACCTTCATGCCCAAAGGTTTATGAGCTCACATGCAAGCTGAAATTATCCTATTATCTGAAGAGGGAGATGTGGCAAAAAGAAACCCCTGAGCTAACACTAAAGAACCACGAGCAGTGGCACAGAACAAAGGGTTTTGGTGAAGAACATCCACAATGACAACTTTCTGACAGATTTAGTCACTGAAATATCAGGAATTAGTTACTTCCTGTCACCATAAAAGCTTGCAACCTTTGATTAATACGAAACAAAAGACATAAAAAATTCCCACAGTGACTTAAAACACTTAGCACCATTGGAGCTACAGATAAATCATGATTCACAGAGCTTCAACAACGTCTGGAGGACTGAAGTTATTTTGCTAAATTGTATATCAACAATTCTAAACACCATAAATTAAGCACAGGTTTCAAGACATAATAAAAAGTCTGAGGACCGCAAGATAAGAATAGATGGGAAAAAAATGCTAGCCTCAACTTTAATTGGATTGCCCCCATTTTTTCATACAGCCATTTTTAGCATACGACCTACAACTATTACTTCAATAATTTGGGCACTGTTCGCATCTCAAAATTTGCCCAACTTAACAAAGCAACCAAAATTTAAGAAAGTCACTTTCAACAGCTTTTAAACATGCAACCCTTAATGTTCTTTTCATTTAATTACCAGACAATACTTTGTGCTCCTGTGACAATTTCGAAAAGAACTTTGCTTGCTTTCCATGATCCACAGTTATTTCCTTTGCTATCTTGGTCAACTCATCAACATATTCAAAAGAAGTTGTCCCAAGATGCTGACCAGTCTGGGTCATCACAGTAACTTTCACAATGCCACCCTCAGCTAAGTGACATCCTAAGAAAGGTTTATTAATAAACAAATATTTTAAGTACAAATTGTAAAATTCATTAATAATTCATAAGAGTTATGACCAATCAATAGGCAGTATTTGAGTCATATGTGCACCTCTGTAAACCCCAATACAAATTGTATTAACTTTTAATACAGACTCCTATCGAGCTAATTAGTATTCATTAACTTTTGATACAGATCTTTACTGATTAAAATGCAAAATTTCATCATGAATTTAATTTGATTTAACCGTTTCCAGCTGCGCTTTTCTGTTCACTCTTGCGTTCTGCCAGGCAGTAAAAGCGTTCACCTCCCATTTTGTATTGTATTTCGTATTTTTTGGGACCGTTTCAGACAACAAGGCAATTTCTTCCTTCTCAGTCTTCGGAGAACGAAACCGTCCGGTCGCCATAATCACGCTTCATCAGAGACTGAAAACTATTCTTAGTTTCACTGTTGTCCCATGAACTCTAGCTCTCCTCTGGGACCTCCAGTGTTTTGACATGAATGTCCAATTACTGAATTGCAAAACAATCCTTTCATTCAATATATTGTTTCATTTCACAAGTACAATAAAATATTCGCGTCCGATCTGTATGGGCATTTACAATGGCTCGCCTTTGGCTCGCCATTGCAAATGTCCATACAGATCTCCCGCTCATAATTTATCTACTACTTAAATACAACTGTGCAGAAAGTTTTAGTCTGAGGACTGATCTCAAATTAAAGGAAGGTGTTTACGACAAATCACTGTGACAATATCTACCAAAACCTCAATGTAACAAATAAACTGTATACTGTTCCAGATCGAGAATTCTTTGACAAGACATCCATTTAAAAATGTTTTGATTGCGTTTCTCTATCTCCATGTTGAAATATTTCCTGAATAATTATGACCTCGGGCCATTTTTTAACTCCGTATACTTAATTTTCCACTTATGTCCAGGTTTTACCCTAATTAGATGCACGCCCAATTTTGACATCCAACACAAAGTGTCCCTTTAAGTCTAAGCATTTGCTACCTATTTTCAACAATAAGGTAAGCATAAAGGTTAGCGTTATTTTTAGCTTTGGGTAAATGCAGCAGTTAATCTTTACTTAAAGAGCAGCATTTGGGGTACACTTTCTGACGTAAATTGTCTGTATTCCGAGACACGATTGATGTTGAAGTTGGTGAGAAGAGCAAGGGGACACTTCGTGACCCTTATTGAAATCTGCGTGCATTAAAATTTAATTAGGGTCAAACCTGGACATATCTCTAATTTTCCGGTGGTCAGCAACTTTTATCATAAATAAGTATTTATGGTTTTTCTTATTAAGATTGTAATATGCTAGGTACAATAAAACATGTCGTTGTTGTTTTTGTCATTAACAGGTTTCTTATCTCTTAGATAACTGAATTCATACAGTACACATGCAGGCAAGGTGAATTTCACATACGAGGAACAGTCCCAGAGAAGGTGTGATTGTTTAACTTTTCCAAATTAACAGTGGCTACACCATGAAATTTTGCCTCTCCAAAATTGACTTGACCAGGCAATGGCTCAGAGAGTGCTATGACAAATGGACATCCACCCTAATATTATAAGAAAGATAACACTTAATGTCAGAAAAGTTGTCAGATTATAGTTCACAGAAAAAGTTCAGCAAGTCTGACTATTGATGCTGAAATCTTAGTAAGGGCTCCACCAACATATTAAAATATTAGCACGGAATGGCTGCAATGTTATAAGAAGTCCAAAATGTTCAAATGTTCAATTACTGGTATTTATTTTTAACAGGATGCTTGGCAAACCATAGAGACATACATGTATTACTAGTCTTTCACTTCACAACAATAATAATTGTTACTATTGTGACCTTACTCTCCTTGTAATAAGTGTGCAACCCATAACAATAATAATTTTGTATGCCACATGTCAGTTCTGTTTTAGCTTAGTTTCCTTGGGACTAAAGAAATCTGCATTACTATAGTTTCAAAAAATTGTTATAGCAATCTTTTCATGGATAACTTAACCGAGTCAGAAACCGTTTAAACTAAATTATCTTTCAAATCTTGATCTTTGTAATGTATCTTCAATTTTATTTACGTTTAGTCTTTAAATTCTTTTGTCAATGTTTATCTTCAGACATCTTTGTTATTTATTATCTATTTATTTTTTGTATTGCATACAGTCAACATACATTTGAGGCCCACCACAAAGCTTCTAAAGGTTCATGAACCATTCTGCTATTTAGTGCAACTCTCTGTAAATAAAGAGTTTTAAATGACTTATTACCTCAACAGACCCTGATGGGGGTATGATCCTTTGAACCACTACAATAAAAAGTAAATTAAATCATTAGTATTTAATAATTGACAAACACATGAAAAAGATCACTGTACATATGGACAATTTACTTATCAACCCAGCAAGAGACCATATTGTTCTCATCAAATAGAACAGTGCATTACAAGGACCATGATAAAGATTCTATTATTTAATCAAATGAAATCTGGATACCCAGAAGGGCATATCTTTGTTTATACAGAATACAAGGAAGTAATGTTGCAAATTTGTAATTTACATCATGCTATGCTCTTATCAGTTCAACCACGCCTAATGCTTAATTGTCACCACTTTGCTGCCATGCTACTGTGTTCTGTAGGCTTTCCATGTACAAGTCATTCTTTAATTTCTCCCACCCTTCCCTGCCCTGTTTTTTTTTTCAATAAAGCTGGACTACAGGTATGGGTGCACACCTGGCACTTTGAATTGCACATAGCAGGTTGGGTGTGGCCCCTTCTCCTACCATCTCAGCTGTGGTAGCTGTGGTTTTGCCCCACACTTTGCGAGCTCACATTTGTACTTGTCACTTCCAGCCAGATGCCACAGGGCCATTGTCCATTTATGCTCAGGGTGTGTTACTAGCTGCCACCCTCATTTGTTGCATTGCTGGGTGTGTCGCTGCCACCCTCATTTGTTGCATTGCTGGGTGTGTCGCTGCCACCCTCATTTGTTGCATTGCTGGGTGTGTCGCTGCCACCCCCTTTATTGCTCAGGGTGTGTCGCGACCACCCTCATTAGTTGCATCACGGGGATGTTGCTGCCATATCCCTATACAGTGACTCACAGGGTGTGTTGTTTCCACCCTTCCTTGCACTAGGGTGCACCCAATGACTGTAGACCCATTTACTGCCAAAGACTGTAGTCCTATTGTATCACTATGACATAATGCATTATATAAAGCTATAAAGTTGTTAAGAAAGAGACAAATTTTCAAATACTGCTAATGATAATCATTATCATAACTAACAAGCCAGTAGGATTATCAAAGGTGCCATGTTCAAGTGTGACTTATCTATAGACAGCAAATGATCTCCACTGATTCCTGAGCTGAAAAGGCTGCAAGTACGGTTTGGAAGTTGAAGACATGTGGTATTGGATAGAATCAGACAAAGCCAGGGGTTTCAATAACTTTTGAAGCAGATGCCTGGGCTAATCAATCTAACTGGCAGTCATTCTTGTCTTTTACAAGGGTTTGAGTGAAACTCAATGCAGAGTAGCCGGCAGTGAGAGGTAAATTTCTGACAAACAGACTGCGGTATACCACAGGCGACAGCTTCTAATGTAACCACTGCAAAGGTCAGTCAGAAAGCTAATATGTAGCTGACATCTTTCCCTTTCACTTATTAATTTCATTCTGTATGTGTACTTGTGTATATCCAAATCTATTTTAACTGAAATCATGTTAATACGTCTCTACTAGTATTTCAATTTGCATATTAGTGATTTAATTTTAATGAATGCTTTCTTAATGCTCAAAAGCATTTTGCTTCTATGGTAAGTGCACCTTTTCTTTTTCCTTACTTAATTTTCTTCTCCTTTTCTTACCCTTTTTGGTCACTGTGTTTATTTTTTGTAGGTATTTGCAAAAGAAGCAAAAAAAAAAAAAATAATTAACTCTGAAAATCATGTCCTTCTTCATGCCACTTGCTTTTTTTCAATTTGTAGCCAAACTTTAACACTGAATATATTAAGGCACAGCAGGAGCCCTTGGTGACAAAAAAAGAAAACGAAAATACTACCTGAATGATCAAGGTCAAATTCTTGAGAACTATTTCGAGATTTGATGTTGAGATCAGTGGCTGTTGTTAAACTGTCAAATTCCTCTGTTGGAGAATTCCCATTGCAGTCTGTCTATTAAGTGAGAAAAAGAAACTAAATGTAACATCAAATAAATGAAAAAGGTTACAGGATAATCCTAAGCCGCCTTTTAAATTACAGTATCCAGCTGGTCAATTGGGGAAATAAAAATACTTATTAGCTTTGCAACTCAATGAAATTGTTTCAATATGCTCCCTTAGGTACTACGTATTAAATAGGACCTTACACAGTCAGGGTTGATCAGAAGTTAAGTTTATTTTACATGATGAACACAATCCTAAGGTGGAAATTTAAAATGGGTTATCATTGATATTCTAACATATATAATTATTCACAACTTGTGTAGAGTTTCAATGAATTATTTTTTAATTGGCCAGGACTTAAGTTTGGTACTCACCCCTACTTGGTCTTGATGAACTGTACCCTCTGTTGAATAAGCAGTCATTAACTTTTATTATTTTTGGATTAAGGTGTTTTTTAACTTTGGATATGCTAGCCCACTCAAATAACTACAGGTCGACAACCTCATGAAATACACTTGGATCATAGAGGACACCCAAATGGCTGAAAAGAACAGGTTTGAAGCCTTGAATGAGAAAGGAAAATTGTTGACAGAGGAATCCTAATCTATTGGATCAAAAAAAGATTCCCTTAACATTTGTGGTGGGCCTATCAAATGACCAGTTACATTTTGACATCTGCAGAAGCCTGACACCTGACAGAGTGTGGTAGTTTAAGGGATTGCTTTCAGACTGAAACTGGGCTGAGGAGATCTTTCTACCTACCTTTCTACCATAGCGGAGGGGTTGGCGCAGTGGTAAGATCTCTGCCTTCCAACCCTAAGGTCCCGGGTTCCATTCCCGGTTCTGCCGAGACTGGAATATTTGGCGACCTTCTTTCCCGCTAAAGTTCACTCAGCTTTCCATCCTTCCGAGGTCGGTAAAATGAGTACCACCATGCATGGACTGCTTAGAAGCAGCTGCAATTTGCGCCTGTATATGCTTCCAGTCCGCTGGGGGTAAATTGATCATTGTAAAGCGCCTTTGAGACGTGTGATAAGGGCGCTATATAAATGCACCACTTTACTTTACCTTCTAGTACTCAGGTCCTTGAACTTTGTGTTATAGCGATATTTCTTGTTTACAAACATTGACGACACATTTCTTTTGATATTCAAATTTGCCAACCACGGAACAAAAGAAGTCATTGTTTCAACAGCCAATTAGGTTCTGGTTGGCATATTAATAACAATGGATGACGTCACGAGAAACATCGCTATAGTCACCCATTTTCTATGTGTACTCATCCCCCCAGACTTTGGCCTCGTCAGATTAACGCTAACACCCTCCTTGCTCAGCATGATTCTTTCCGGAACACTCAGCCTCATCCAATAGAGGCACATTCACTGCAATTGTATTCACCTGGCTGGATTTCCATGGAAGACTGACCATTAACAATGTTCATCTGAAGATGAAAAAACAATGGAAAAGACCAATTTCGATACGTTTATGGTTTAATCCAGAACAGTGTCTGCAGTTTGCTTATGTCATGATCTGGAGATTGTGTACAGGTTGAAAAAAAACTGTAGTAAGCAACTTTAAAATTCAGTCCCAAACAAAAGGCATCATCGTGAGGCTCTGGGGAATAAACTTGTACTGATCCTTACATTATTTTAGTAAGCAACTTTAAAATTCAGTCCCAAACAAAAGGCATCATCGTGAGGCTCTGGGGAATAAACTTGTACTGATCCTTACATTATTTTATTCCCCAGAGCCTCAAGATGATGCCTTTTGTTTGGGACAGAATTTTAATACATGGAAATTGGTCTATTAGTTGTTTATTCAGTATAATGTGCATTCCCAACAAAACTATTAATCTTTGAAAAGAGATGACAATGGTCCAGTAAAACTGTAACAAATTATTGTTTTGTAATTCACTCAATTCCACAAATATTAGCACTGACATTCAATTTCATGTCAGGTACCAAATTAGGTGACTTTGTTGTCAAACTCTTAGACCAGTATCCCTGAAACTCTATCAACCAATTCTTTAGGAATTGGCCTGCTTTCTGCAAACTCCAGAGAATTCTCAGTTTCATTTTTGCAATCAACTACACATGCACAGCTTTTTACTGGGTTCACAATAAACCTTTACCCTTAAGTATGTGCGTGTTGCCAACCATGACAGGTGTACAGCAATAATTATTCAATTCTTGAAATTCTTAAACCATGCCAACATGTCATGCTGCATTAACTGTGTTTCACATTACTTTAATTTGCACAATGTTATATACACAGCAATAAATTTGTATCTGTGGAGGACCAAGTTATTGGGGAATTAAAACCATATGGTTTGGCAATGAGGTCAATCTATTGGTGTGACTGTTTATGGTTTAATCCAGAACAGTGTCTGCAGTTTGCTTATGTCATGATCTGGAGATTGTGTACAGGTTAAAAAAAAACTGTAGTAAGCAACTTTAAAATTCAGTCCCAAACAAAAGGCATCATCATGAGGCTCTGGGGAATAAACTTGTACTGATCCTTACATTATTTTATTCCCCAGAGCCTCAAGATGATGCCTTTTGTTTGGGACAGAATTTTAATACATGGAAATTGGTCTATTAGTTGTTTATTCAGTATAATGTGCATTCCCAACAAAACTAAAAACCTGTGATAATGTAAAAAAAGGGAACATCTTTTTGAGGATAATTAAGGCACATAGACTCTGATGTTTGAGTACAGAACACAAGGACACTCTAATCTTATACACGTAGTGTAGCAACTATACAGAACCCACGAATGTTTTGCCATGATAATATCTACTTCCAATATGCTAGAAATAAGGACTTCAAAGTGTTTATTGTTTCTGTTAGTTGTTCTTTTGGTGCTACATACTCTGGTTTGGAGAAATAAAAAAAGGTCCAATTCAGAGACCTAATGGTTTAAAACTCCTGTCCGGTAGCTTCTTCACTGGGTAATCCAAAGTTATTGCACCAGTCATTTTATATGCTGACCAACTAGCCAAAAAAGGAAAGGGTGTGCCCAATAATAGTAATTTTAATTACTATATGTTAAACATCCTTATCTTTAAATAGGCATCATTTACTACGAAGACCAGACTGCTTTGAGTTGCTTCTACTGTCAGGCAAATTTAAACATTATTGTTATTTGCTCCCAGGAGAGAAGAAAAATCTGAATAACAAAGCATTTTGACAAAGCACTCTGGTCTTTGTAGTAAAATGATGCCATCACGACAGTTCAAAGGAACAGGGCTGGTATTGACGTGCCAGTAAGCCTAGAGAAACAACAATATTCATGGACTACCAGTTGGTGGTGATAATTAATTCTAGTGCATGGGAAAATTGATGTGCATGTGATTGACGAAAAAAGAACCTTGGCAGGTAGTACGCAATTCCTCATTTGAAAACTACATAATGTATAATACCAGAAACCCATAAGGGTTGAAACGTGCAACGGCTCCTTGTTTGCTGGGAAACAATTAAGCTTCTGAATATTCAATTTGCTAAGTACCATATTTGGAACAACAAGAGCGAGGGGTTTCCAAATATGGTACTTAGCACTGAAACATTCAACCAATCAGTTCGCACTGAATATTCGGAAGTTGTGAGCGCGCGTTACACGTTTCAACCCTTATGGGTTTCTGATAATACTATATATTACCGAGCTCGAGGTAAAATTTTGATCCCCAAAGAGCAGCAGCATGCTGTCCAAATCTGAACTGACCGAATCTCTATCTGCAACAGGGGTTTAGATATTCATATCGGATCCATTCTTAAGTAACTAAATAAGCAATTCAAACACAAAATGCACTGACATAACTGTTATTAATAATTATACAGTTAAATTAAAACTTAAGAAAATTGCCTTAATTCACATTTTTTTTCTTTCACATTTTGATATTAATCTTTGAAAAGAGATGACAATGGTCCAGTAAAACTGTAACAAATTATTGTTTTGTAATTCACTCAATTCCACAAATATTAGCACTGACATTCAATTTCATGTCAGGTACCAAATTAGGTGACTTTGTTGTCAAACTCTTAGACCAGTATCCCTGAAACTCTATCAACCGATTCTTTAGGAATTGGCCTGCTTTCTGCAAACTCCAGAGAATTCTCAGTTTCATTTTTGCAATCAACTACACATGCACAGCTTTTTACTGGGTTCACAATAAACCTTTACCCTTAAGTATGTGCGTGTTGCCAACCATGACAGGTGTACAGCAATAATTATTCAATTCTTGAAATTCTTAAACCATGCCAACATGTCATGCTGCATTAACTGTGTTTCACATTACTTTAATTTGCACAACTTTATATACACAGCAATAAATTTGTATCTGTGGAGGTCCAAGTTATTGGGGAATTAAAACCATATGGTTTGGCAATGAGGTCAATCTATTGGTGTGACTGTTTATGGTTTAATCCAGAACAGTGTCGGCAGTTTGCTTATGTCATGATCTGGAGATTGTGTACAGGTTAAAAAAAAACTGTAGTAAGCAACTTAAACAAAAGGCTTTTCAAAAAGGACATTTCACTTTGATGCATTACGTGTAAATGAATTTGTTGGTATTTGCACTCAACACTTCCTTTGTTCTTTTAGACCCCAAGATAGTAAAGCTCTAAAATCATTTTAACAAAGCAAAGAACTAAATTCTGCATAGCCTAACTGACAAAAACCAAAAAATTAGTGACAGTTACCACATGGAAGACCATTGCCATCATCCTGCCAGCCACTGTCAAAATCTGAGCTAGGCACCTATGGCAAAATCAAGGAAATTACCTCCAACCTACAATGACCAGTCAAACTGCAACCCTCTTTGGGCACTGCTCTTGCATAACATAGAGGAATATAATTATTTTAATTAAATATTCCCAAGACTGGGCAGCTGTCCAAAAAGAAAAGAGGGCACTTACCTCACTCATAATTAAACAGTTACTGTAGTTATTATTGATGCTTCATTCAATATTTGCAGTAAGGAACCCTAGCTGGTATGGTAGGGTAGCATTTGTGTCCGCAAAAAAACTAAGATGTCAGGGAGGGTCCTTTTACTTAAATGGTGACAGAGGTAAAACATTGCACCAATAGCAGTCTCTCCTATCAATCTTTCATTTGCTTTGTCCCATGTTTTGCAACATGTGACCAAGCCATTATGTACCTGGGATTCTCTCTCTTGCCCTGAAGGGTGGGAAGAAGAGAGACTGTGTGAAGGAGATCACGCTTGATTTTTGGATGCTTTATTATTAAACATTTCATTCCCAGTGTGGACTGTGCTACTAAATTGTTTTACTGTAAGTTGTAGTTCCCTCAGAACTTTTTACCAGATTGCATTAATCTTTTGAAGTCTCTAAAGGTATTTAATTAATTGAATTTGAACTTAGTACTGTTATTCTTCACCTTTCCTAAACAAATATGCCTAAATAAATGTAGATGAACAAAAGTATTGGCAACTTTCAAATTTATCTACCGGCAATAAATTTTCCAGCTTATTCTATTATTTGTCCTTTACAAGCACATACCATATGCCGGGAATGCTGACAGTACTCAAAGTTGAGGATGCTTTATATGTTCATGCCCACTGAGTCGTTTCAGCAAGTACTGACATCCAATAAGAAGTGTTGGCTACTTAAGTCAGTGAAGTAGGCTACTTTTTTTCCCCAAATTGGAGTAATTTAATAATAACCTCTCTAACTAACCAAGCATGAGGGCCATTAATGGGGAATATTGGCCCCACGCTGTGGCAATACAGACTAAGAGCAGTGAGGTCAGCAAAAAAACGATCAAGGGCCAAAATTCGCCAGTACAGTTCCGAGCAAGTGAGGTTAGTAAGTTGTTTATTATACGGCATGGTTTTTTTGAGCAATCGGACACTTCTCCACTTGGTGATCATGTTTACAATCTTAGTCTTCCATCAGTGAACTTTGAACGGTAACCTTTGACATTTCAAACTATATTCCGTTTGCTATTTGTACTGTTCTGATGAAAAAATTAAATTCTACTTTTTAAAAATTTTTTTGTTTTGCTCAACTTGAATTTCCCGGGAGAGAGATAAAATACAGAAACAAATTATTGCCATGGTAATGGTCCATACTGTAAAATCCGGACCCAAAACGAGCCAATCAGAGTATTTCATTTAGCTTGAGAATTTTCTTGCCATGTAATGAAGACAGATTCTTTCAAACCTAAGATTAAAATTCATTTTGTCGATGGCAACGGTCAGTTACTCTACTCAAACCAGCTGCCAACTTCAAATTTCATTGAAACCACTGCCCACTAATTGATATCAAAATTTATCATTAATATCATAACCTATAATTCTGTCTTAGTCCTTTATTCATCCACTTGGTTTAATTATTATGTAACTTATGCAACTTTTCTTTACAGTCAGTCTTTGGTGTAATTTCATTATGTGTTAACCGATTGACCCCTGGGAGTAAGACTTAAAATCTGTCTAGACGCCAGACGATTTTACTCGTCAACTGGGAGCATCCCTTGAAGGTGTTTGAGGTGTCAATGCATTAAACTTATAGCACTCTTTCTAAAATGTGTACAATGGATTTACAGTGTGCTGTATTTTATTATTGTAATCTTTTGAACACTTGTCTTTTATGCTTCGCAGAACTGTTTTGAAGTCTTGAGTATTTGAAGCATCTGCACACCATTTTTAATTTACGCATGACAAATACAACCAGTTCAAACCACATTCAGTTTGGAATGTTACTTACTGACATTATGTATTTGATGGCACAATCACCCTCTTTTTGTTGCTGTTTACTTGTTTGTATTAAAACATGTTACATTTCACTTTTTTGCAGTTTTGACTGGCTCTTACCATGATCTTGCAATCTATCAACAGAATTTTTCAACATAATGTATTGTAAGTTTTTTTTAACCTTTATGTCATGCCTTATAAGTTTCCTTTCATGTATTCCATTACACTACACTCTTCAATCAGCACTGCTATACACGAGTAGTGTTAAAATTTAATAAACTTGAACTTGACTTAACATAATGTCAATACTCCTGGACATTTTGCTCATTGCTCATATTTTTCCCCTTCGAGGCACAGAAAGTGCGCAACTTTTTGTCAAACCAAATGTTTGTGTTTAGTGCATGGTACTACACAGACAGAACTTTTTTCTGAACAACTCACAAATCAAAAAAAAAAACCTTACATTTGCCGAGTCTAGTTCTGAGAGTTCTTGATGCCATGAATCTGCAAAGAAAAGTTTGTTACCATTTTAACAACATCAACTCTTCATAATGTGACAAAAATTGAAAGGGATTTCAAGCACAAGGGGTAAAATCCCATTCTTGTTTTTGAAGGAGGCTGACCCTTCTAGCTTTCAAGGGTTTCATGACCATATTACAACCAACTTTGAGCCACTTCAACAATAATTTGTAATAGCAATTAAAAAAAAACACTAATTTGAAAACTATTGGCTAACTGTTTGCCAAAAAAAAGCAAAATTATGCGATAAATCTCATATTTCATAATACAAGTAATTAAATTTAGATTCTATCAGATGTAGCCTTCCCAAGCAATAATAATAATTATCTAGATCTACAGTATTTTTTGGAGTACTGCTAAAACGGCAAAATCACCAAATTCATCAGAGTCCCAAAATGAAGCAGACTAATGGTGACGACGATAATGTATCTGTCACAATGAAGCTTCACCACCACCACCACCACCACCACCACCCGGAGCATACCCCGGGCATTTCACACCTTTGCTGTTGTGGGATGGAGATGGAATTTGATAATCAGACAGTCTTCCACAGGGAAAATTTCACAAATTCCTCAAGTTTGCATTTATACTTTGCATGATAGTTGATCTGCATCAACGGAATGCTAATATAATGACAATATTAAGGACAAGATTGTTGAAGACAATAATATTGAGGAAAAAACAAAGATTACTTCTTTCAGTGGAAACAGAGATATAAAAAGGTTTAACTTCAGGTATTCTTTAAAATAATTTATCCTCCATTAAAAGACTACATAAATTTTCAAGTTTGCATTTATACCCACTAATAGTTAATAAATGTTTGTTAAGTCAGTAAATTAGGTTTAATGATTCGTGATCAAAATTCGTCAACTGTGATAAATGTTGCTTTCCTTTTACAATGTATATACAGTTATAAAGCAGAACTTACAGAATGATAGTATAAATACTGTGCTGTCTATTGCAACCTATCTGCAGACCTGGCTTCAAGAACATTAATAAGGTACCACATAGAGAAATATTGTAACTTTTAAAAAATTTTCCCTGGAGTGGGTGCATTTCGTCACCTATGACAATGGACCAAGGATGGGGCATTTGACTGGCATTTTGGCTCAGGAAGGGGGGAATTTGAACAATAATGGCCATTTTACTTGTAAAATAGAGTTAACTAAGAGGAGCACTTTCACATCCGCTTATCAACTCAGCAAGAGACCATATGGTTCTCATATCTCATAGAACAGTGCATTGCAAGTACCATGATAAAGACTCTTTCATTTAATCAATGCAATCTGCATACCTTGATAGACATATCTTTGTTTATGCAGAATACACACCAGCATTGTTGCCAGTTTGTACTTTATATCACGCTATGCTCTTATCAGATCAACCACTTTGAATGCTCAATGTCACCACTTCACGCACATGCTACAGTAACAGTGTCTTGTAGGCTTTCTTTGTACAAGTTATTGTTTAGTTTCTCCCACCCTTCCCTGCCGTGTTTTTCAGTAAAGATGGACTGCACGTACATGTATGGGTGCACACATGGTACTTTGCATTGCACGTAGCAGGTTGGGTGCGGCCCCTTAGACACCATCACCATCTCAGCTGTGGTTTGCACCACACTTTGCAGGCTCACATTAGTACTTGTCACTTCCAGCCGCATGTTGCAGGGTGTGTCACTGCCACCCTCCTCAATTACCCATTTATGCTCAGGGTGTGTTGCTGTCACCCTCATTTGTCGCATTGCTGGGTGTGTCCCTGCCCCACCCTTTATTGTTCAGGGTGTTTTGCAGCCACTCTCATTAGTTGCATCACAGGGATGTTGCTGCCACCCTTCCTTGGCTAGGGTGCACTCAATAACTGCAATTCCATTTACTCCCAAAGACTGTAGTCCTTTGTTTCACTATGAAATAATGCATTATAAGGTGACTAAGTTGTTAATTTTCAAAGAAGGTCAAATTATGCCCGGGGAGTTGCTGGGGGGTGGGGGGGATATTGAAGCTTCGATTTGACTGTTACAGGTGTGCTCCTGTGCTTTGGGATCACACATGGATCATAAAGCAGCAGCTAAAGATGACTTATACCATGCTATGAGAATCATCTTTATGAGCAGCACCCTCCCCAGTACCAGTTCCTTTGTTTCTTTGTTTGATTTCAGAAAATTGCAACCTGTACCTCTCTGCCTATGACCTTCACTCTGTTGCCATTAAAAACAAGTCTCTTCATTCCAGGAATCATTATTTACTGTAGAACGTAACTTACCTGACAGTGTAGGGAACATTTGTGAAGCATTATTTGGACAAAGGTAGGAAGTCGTGCTGTGTGTACCAGTATTAGGTCCGCCATTTAATGGATTTTCATCTTGTGGAGATGAATTTGTCTCACTTAGAAAGAGGAATGCTTGATTTACTTCTGGTGTCATTGCAGGTGCAACAGATGAGTGACAAACAAAGTAATTGGATAAAAGCCCTGTGATGGGAGGACCTTGTATTTCTGGCTCCAGTGATCCCATTCCGATTGGCTGTACTAAATCTCCACTTCCCTGACTGACAAATTGACCTTGAGACCATATAGGTGCTGCCTGTTCTGGAATACACGTATGAGAATCAAAGATCGAGGGACGACCACTTTCCTATGGAAATGAAAAGTAGCAGACAACAAAGCAAAGCAACATAAGCATGAAGGCAAGATGGTGAAGTACAAATTTAAAGTTCAACCTCAAGGTCAGTGGTTTATAGCATATTTTTTGCATAATTTGTGTGTTTTCTGTCTCTCTGATCCACCCAGATGTATAAGCTTGCACCTCCAAGGGAACATGTATGTAAACTTAGTCTAGCAATTCACAATGACAACTAATGACATTGAGGCAAAAGGGGACTAGGGTGCAGTTATAAGTAATATATATAAAATGAATGGGAGAACTGTTTGGGTATGTTTGATTAGTCATTATCAATCCCCTGTAAAATTCATTAATAATTAATACGAGTTATGACCAATCAATAGGTGGTATTTGAGTCACATGTTTACCTCTGAAAACCCCAATACAAATCAACAGTCTGAAAGCAAAGGAAGGGTTTTAAAAGGAAGCAGGGAAAGGCAAGGGTTGATAAATTAATAATTATGTAGATTTAGCCAAGCCTAAAAGCGGAGCTCCCATTCTAGCCCTAGAAGGCAATAGAGTGTACTGTATGTGGAAATTACTATGCTTATGCATAAAGTACAAAATTAATCGTCATTAGAGTAAACAGTTTACAGTGATCAAACACCTCTGAGCTGACAGCAGTAACCAAACAAGCCTTGCAAACAATAACCAATAATTTTCAACAACTAATTAAAACTGAAATTATAGGCACAGTATTAATCTCTTTCGCAACATTTTCCATTTGACCGATCTCTACACCCTCTCTCTTCAGTTTAGAACAACAGCAAAAATTACTAATTAAAACAGCAAATTTGGCAAAAAACAGCAAACAGAGGCTTGATTGGCACCGTGAATTTGTCACAAAATACAGGCTCGTTTGAAACGCAGCTTGCAAGGTTTTGCGTAGAGAGCAGTCAGCATTTCTCTTCATTGTGACTTTCCTGAATTGTGTTTCATACCAAACTTCCATTCTAACAAACTGCACAGAATAATTAACTTAACAGTTGTGTTCAAGTTAACACAAAAGAGATATAGCAATCAGAAAGGAAATCTTTATCCTAGTTTTCGTCATTTTTGCTTTGTACACCAACATTGTGCACTGATGGCCGGTTGCACATTTCCCGCCAAGAAAATATAACATACTGTCCCCTGCCCCCAACAGGATGACACCTGATTCCATTCCCTTCCCTCCCCTGCAAAGACTGTACGGGCAGACCCTGACGTCACAACCAAAATGTCTCGGATGGATAGTTTACCAATTAATGTTCCTACCTAATGTAGTAAATTGGGTTTTCCAGGAACCAGTTATTTTGAAGCTGGTACTTATGGAACGCCAAGAGTGACAAAAGTGTTCAAAAATGTAACATGGGTTGTACCACTGAATATGTGCTGTGATGTGTAATAAATGGGTTGAAACTTACACAAATATGATTCATAGTGAGCAAAACACGGGCTTCTTGACAATCGATATATATGTTGTTGCAGCATTAAATATATACCTGTTGAAATTATTGATTTCTTCAATCTCCAGAAAATCTTCGTTAACACGCGGCCCCACGCATGTCCCACGACATTACAATTATTGTGGGTCCTTTGAACATCCTGGAGATTATTTTTCGTGCCAAATCTGGTTTTGTTACTCAACATTCGCAACATTCGGTTGGTGTTCACTGCTGGAATCATTTCTCGAAAAATAAATCTTTCTGATGAAGATATACAGCATATAGTCGATAGACTGCGGATGACTCTCCTTCATACACTTGTATTTCACAGAATTCTGAGCCAGATTAAGCAACTAACAGGAATCCATGGATGACAGATCAAGCAACAATCTGCAATCAGGCTCAGGTGGACCGTCGCATTCGTCATCAGATCAAATGCCTGCTGTGAGAGAATGGGTTGCCCTTTCACAGTAGTTTCTCTGCGCGAGCTGTGTCAACCTGCGGCCATAGATCTTCAACTCCCTACCAAAGAAATACCCCTGGAGAACATCCGTAACAGATGGACTACTGTTACTTCAAATGATACAGTACCTAAAGGAAGGGAGAAACTAACTTTAAAAGAGAGATGCCTTGAGATCACAGATCACTCAAATCGTTCGGATTCTGAGCGAACAAGAATAATTGTTCAGTAGCTAACCCGTCAATTTTGATCGTCATTACCGGTGATTAAAAACCTCGGACTCCCACGACCGCGCAGAGTTTCCAGTTGATAGCAGAATGCGTCTCGTTGATCTTCTCTTGAATCATTGGCAGAAATATTCCGTGTATACGTCTCTTAGAGTGATCGCAACACTGTAATAAGAGAGTAAAAATCGTTTTGACTGTCCAAATCAAGGGATTTGTTGCACAACACTTTCGACTGACAAGATAATTTAGCAAATAAAGAGCATCTCCGAATCTTCTATGAATTCGCTGGATGACCTCAAATTCAGCATCTCGTACAAGTTGACGAGCCAGAAAAATGATAGTCGAGAATCCCATCGAAAAAGTCATTGAGATAAGCATGATCAAGTCCAAATGGCGAAATCCTTTACCTGTCCCACGTTACCCTTGCCGCGGCGTGTTACGAACATTCTCCGAAGATCGAAAAAAAAAAAAAAGATAATTTTAACCTAGTAAATATTTGACGCTGTAACAACATATCTATCGAGTTTCAAGGTGCCCATGTTTTGCTCACTATGAACCATATTTGTGCATTTTCAACCCATTTATGACACATGACAGCACATATTCAGTGGTACAACCCATATTTTATTTTTGAACACTTTTGTCACCCTTGGCGTTCCATAAGTACTGGTAACTGCCTAGGTTCACACATAACGCAAGTAATGGAAGATTCACAGAAAACGGAATTTGAAATTTTATGCTGTGGCATTTGGAAGGAAAAATACCGGTAGGTATTTGTAGGCAAGTATCTGTCCTTCTCTTTCATGTGGTGTCAATATTCCTTGACAGGCTTCTCACCTTTCAGAGAGTTTGCATCCACATTTTGGTCTTTATTTCTTGAGAGTTTCAATAGAAGAAGCGAAATAAATACATGTGTACAGGCGACTGTATGACAGACCATAAGTCACCCACACTACAGTATTTTATCTTTTCTCCCGCCCTTACCAATTTCCAGAAACGAAAGACTATTTCTTTTTTTTTGAAATAGCTTCTTGTGGCTGGTGAAGTTGCAAATTTACTGTGCTTTGTCACCTTCAATTTTGTTTCCCAATCCCCCTGTCCAGTTTGCAATCTTCCCCAAATCACTTGATGTACCACATCTTCAGACAGTAATGCCTCAACTTGAGCAATGCTAGATAATATTTTCGAAGCATGTTTGGAAAACGAATAATTCAACTTCAATTATTGGAGTACAAGAAAACTCACAGGAGTATGATGCTTTAAACAAACCGAAAAAAGTCATGTGTACAAAATTAAAGAATACTGTTTAATATACATACATGTTAGCGAATTGACAGGTCAATAAGACTATAATGATAAGCCTTACGATTATTTTCAAGAATAATAACTATTGTTAAAGACTTCACAAATTATCTTAAATAACCCTCTTGGAAAATTACAAGATGATAGGCACTTTGTTCAGGGTGAAGAGATTAATATTTTTTTATTAATGAAAGTAAAAGGCAATGATGAAAACCAGCCGAGCTAAATCTCTCTGTGCACCACAAGCTGAAGAGAGTGGAAGGGATGATATGGGAAAGAATAATTATGGATTACTGCAGCTGCGGGTCTATTAATTTAAAAATAAAACACAGGTCACAGGTGAGTGTACATGTCACTGTGCTGCAGACAAATAACACCAAAAGCGTCTCCTAGCGCTAATCACTCAACAAAAATGTTGTTTCAGGTCTCGGGGAAACTTTTGGTTTAGTTGTTGATTATTGGAGCAGCGACTTCTAGTCTTGACCTGTAGAATGTGACCTGTATTTAACAGACCCGCCTTGCAATTGATTGCAGCTGTCACACGAGTCATACAGTGCCACATACAACTGCTAAAACAAATAGGTCAATAATCTATGAATCCCGTTGCACAATTTTATAATTTGTAACACTATCTCACATGGTGAAAACACTGACCAACAGTAACAATGCTTGCATTAGGGAATTACAATTATTGTGAGACGCCAATGTCAACCAAAATGTAAAGATACGTACGAAATAAAATCACTTCATTACCGTTACGTATTTCAAACACCATTATGTCCTGTTATATATCCAGCGATCACTATTCCAGAGGTCTAAGGTGCACAATAAGCGTACGTGAAAAGCCAGCGTAGCTTTAATTGGAATAAAAGCCTGATGTAGAGCACCGTGCCACATGAAAAAAACAGCGAATTATTTTTGACTATTATGCTTGTTAATTTGCGGCTGCTTCTTACGGAACAGCTACAATCTTGAAAATGATTAAAACACAAATTCTGTTCTTCTTTTGACTCTCCTCACTAGCCGCCATCTTTCTTTTGACATTAAACCAATCAGAGTTCAGGTGAGAAAAGCACCAATCAACGATCTTTTTCGTTCAAAATGCATATGAGGGGAAGACCTGTTTGGGTATGTTCAAATAGTCAGAATCAACCCATACAGATCCAATGCAAATCATGTAAATGTGTGATTTAGTAGCTTATACCACTTTGTAGCTTCATTACAGAATGAGTATTCTGTAAATAATTCGATAATTAAGCACATGTGACCTGAATGCTGTTTTTCTATTAGTTATTTCATCATCAAGTTTTAGTGAATTTTATAAAAGATTTTTGATGAAGTGGTGGCTGGCACATTTAACATATGGAAGCAACAGAATTAACACAGGGAAAATTTTTTCCTTGATACTGTAAACAGCAATAGTATGCAGTTACTCTGATCTAGAAACACAACAACTGAATGCAATTTAATAGTAAGTCCTAAAGCTTCACACAAGGCTCTCCGAATATGGGCATTCCCAAATATGGCAATCTACAAGAAGCCCAACATGCAACAGATACTTCTCTACTTTGCATTGAATTCCTGATCTCTGTAAGGTTTTAAAAATACCATTGCAATAGTCGCACTTGATAGGTCATGGCAGATTAAAAAATTAAATCATGACACTTAGAGGACCAAAGCATAATACTGGATGGATATTTTCTAGAACAAAGCAATATTATTTTATTTACCTCTGCAAAAATGTAAAGGGCAGAATTGCCCTTTATTTTCCTCTTAATGAAAGACCCATCCCAGATACGGGGAATTCCATGGAAATCAAGTTCAGTGCGATTATTAACTGCAGCAGCACAGTACAATCTGAAAATAATAAAACAAAATATTTATCTTAAGATTCAGAAATGCACAGGATGTTTACAAAGCACCTTGGTAAATCATTTGCAACAACACATAGCAACATTTACAAAGTTCAATTCAGCAGATAACTATTATATATGAGTAACTTAAAGCAATATCTTCACAACATGCTTGTATTAATGACATGTTTTGTCAAAACAATCCCAGAATATTGTTTCGAAATGACTTTAATGACCATATGACAATGGTATTCAGTGATGTCCCTTTATTATACAGGGCTTCTGATATTACACAATGTTGTGATTTCCCATGTGCCATAATAAACCCCAAAAAGCAACAAATCGCATAATTCATGAAAACCACAGAATTTGTACAAAATTGCACAATATTTATGGAAGAAAACAGCCAAATTTCACTTTTTCATCAGTTCTCTGATAATTTAAACGCTATCTCAAGGCATTTTAGCTTTCAAAAGACGTCAAAAACTGGAAGGAATGAAGAATGAAAAAAGTTCAATGCATCGTTTTACTTGCTGTGGACCTGGTGCTGGTTTTCAGTGGTAAGCAATTGCTTGTTGGCAAGAAAATAATTTATCCAAATAAACCAATCATAATGGCATGAAAACTGCTGGATCATCTTGAAACAAACATCCCCACAAATAAGTTTAGAACTTCTTCTAGAAAAAAATCGCACCTTCCTGTAAACAGTTTGGCAAAAGACAGGGTAACAAACTACCCCGAAGGGATGTTTCATGTAGATGATGATGTGTTGTTTTGCTCAATTCATGCAACATAGTGGCTATTTGAGGTGGACAAGTTCCTTGAAGCTGAGTCATGCGACACTAAATCAGAAAACTTAGCCATCTCTGATTTCAATAATTTAAAATGAGGCAACAAATGATTTATTTCAGATGTTTTCATCATTCCCTTAATTGTGCTCTAATATGTTCTTGAACAGCAAGAAATGGATTAATTATTGTGCTCCACTTGGTTTCCATATGATCGTCCGGATCGCCCCAGTCATTTCAAATATTAATGTTCAGGAGCAATTATATGGAAACAATACCAAGTTGATCGCTTAAACAACCCGGGCAACTGAGATTACCTAAATCGTCCAGATAGAAGTTAGTTCTATCCACGCGATCAAGGTAGTCTCAGTCGTCCATGTCATCAGCGATCATCTGGGTAGTGTTTCCATATACAGTGCAGACCAGAAATATGCGTCCCAAAAAACGCGTGCGAAACGAGCATACGAAAATTGCGCACACGCGTCTGCGTTTGTAAGACGCGCATCAAAAACGCGCATTCATCAAAGATAATTAGTATGTATGAGTTGGCCCATTGTCTTTTCATTGTTTAAGTTTTATTGTTAGTTTCAGCGCAAGACAATGGCTACGTCAACAGTGAAGTGTTTGACAAAATTTCAAATAACGCGTGCTTCCAAGTGAAATTCGAGTCAACAATGCACTCGCTTCCGCTTCATATTTAATTTCAGACATTTGAAAATTACTTTCACTTCTCGCTGCATCAACAAATGACACAATGAGGGGAAAAAATATTTTCCTGTGATTAAAATGTAAAACAGGACTATTTTCAATTTGAAAGACATTGGTTTTGCCAACAGAAATCGACGGTCAGTAAAGTTAGTCGATCAACAACAAATATCGCTAAGAGCAAGACTTGGACGAACGGCGGAGTGAAATGCAGTAAAATCAACGAAATAAACAAAACTGCCATCTGTAATACCGGTTCTTTCTCGAATATTGTTAAATAATTTTTGTAATGCGTGCGTAACATTCAAAAGGCGTCTCGGCATTGTGTCCTTTTGCGAATTGAAGCTGTATTACTTCAGCAAGATTCATTGGAATGCGCTCGGAGTTGAAAAATCTCCCCTTTAAGATATCTTCTGCACCAATTTCTTTCTTTAGTTAAGCTTTACAGAGGAGCATTAACGCGGGGTTGGCTGGAAGCATACGGAGTGAAACCCTGTGTGACAAAAAATGCCGGCCCTAATGTCATCTTCTTTTGTTTGAGAGCCTGGAACCAAATGTTTACTTGTCGGAGCCTCAAAGCAGTTATCTCATGACGACTTCTGTGGCGCCATTCTCAGTATTTGACATTCACGAAAAACTTGGGATGTTACGAAAACTCCTCAGTAGCGCTGTTTTCTTTTTTTCCCGAAATTCTTAAGCTCGACAAATTTTCGGCAAAGCACTTTTATTGCGAAGAATTGGCGGAAAGGTCAGAAGCTACGTCTACATAATTATTTTCTCCGTTGTCTGGCATTTCCTATGACAACCATCCAAACTGCAGTTTCGGCAACAGAAAGGTCAAAATAACTTAACTATCAGTGGTCAGCTGCAGGATGACAACAGAGTTTTATTATTTTTCATTCAGTGAATGTCGAAAGAATTTAAAACTTTGTAAGTTCGTTTCGAAAACTCACAATGATCAGTTGACACCGCTCTTCAATTCAAATGTTCTGGTAAGTTGATCACAGAAATTAAATGTTCATTTTATCGTCTGTCTATTGTTTCGTGGAACAATGAACATCACATCAAATGCGCGTTTGGAAACGCGCATTTAAAAACGCGTGTGCGCAAAAAACGCATGTGCGTTTTGTGTCTGCGTAGGACGCATATTTCTGGTCTGCACTGTAATTGTTCCGATCGCCCCTGAACATTATTTGAAAAAACTGGGGCTATTGAGATGATCTTATGGAAACCAGGCTTAAGACAAAACAAATGCTGTCAAATTAGCTAAAATTAAATTGCATAAAGTGCCTCATAATTTTCACATTTTTTCCTACCCTATCAGAAGCCCTGTTTATACAAAGGAGCTTAAAGAAAAACTCTAGCATCCATTCCTTTACTACTGCTCAAGGGCTTGTTTAGGACCAAATTTTATTTTCAGGACCCATACCTGAACCAAAAGTTTTAGAGCTGCACTTTCCAGTTATTGTCTAAGAAACCACTCAAAATTCCATGTGTGAGGCAAACAAGTTCTGGTTTTAACTCAAATTTTATTTTACATGGTTACCAGAAAAGAAAGGACTGGTACACAAAGGTGTGCAAAGTTATTTGGATATTTCTGCAGCAAATTTTAAGTGGGATGGAGAAATTCAAGGTCTTAAAGGAGTGGAGTTCAATGAGTTCTCAAAAGTGAACCCAATGTAAACAATCATCCACTAAATAACTGATCATTTCTTTATTATTGAATGAAAGCTCTCTTAATGCTCTAAAAAGTATGCTTATGACTTCCTTCACTTTTGTTGGGGGAACAACTCTGTTTTGTCAGCATGTAGGTTTAGCTAATGCCCAATTTGGCCACTGTAACATTTTGTTCCAATTCCTACCACATTCAAGATGATTGTCTTTCTGCTGACCCCAACAAGAAACCAAGCTAGGCCACTGTGTGCTTTGACTTCAACAAGTCCTCAGGGTGCCGGCACCACAGTTGCAGCTACCTTTTATTACTGTTTATTGGCTTTTACATAAAAATTTCAGTTTTGAAGTGAAGCGACACCTGTTAATACATGTTTTGCATTTAATTTACACTTCTCTTTCCAGAACAAACCAAATGAATGCAAAAAAACCTGAGTTAACTGCTCTTACTTTTTATCAAGACAATTGGTCACTTGGAAATTACATGTATCAGCATAAATACCCACAGTAGGCACCATACAATAATTTTTCTTCCTAATAAATGAAGTAGGTAAATCAAAATGCTACCTTTGCCCTTCAAGACAAGGGAAAAATTTCTTCAATAAGGTTTCAATGTGTTCCACGGTCATGCCTGAATCAATTGGTACTTGTGTCCTAAACTGGCCCCTTCCAAGTTTCTTGAGCTGAGCCATTTCAATTGTGTTTGGCATGTACACAATTTTCTTTCTTATTGTGACATCCCCTTTTTTTAAAACCACCACACTCTTTCCACCTGAGCTATTCTTGATCCGTTTTGCCACAGCTCCAGGTGCAGTCCTGTTGCCATGTTGCAGCTCCATGATTGCTACAACAAAATAACCCAAGAAATGCATTTACATTGGATTTAACTCGCAAATAAAATAAAAGCAAGTTTTTAAAACCTTTAACAGAGTTAACAACATAAACTTTTCAAAGTTTCTGTGGCTTTGGTATCGAAAGTTGTCTAAAGAAATCATTGTTTCCAGAGATGAGGTCCTACAGCAAAAATTAGTGCTGATGAAGGAATGGTTACAGTAAAGCATTTGAATGTGGTTTGTCCAAATCTGCTGTGACTAATTGGAATCACCAAAATTTGTTCACAAAAACAATACTATAATTATTTAATGCAAGTCATGTCCTATTTTTGGCCATTGCTGAATGGTTGCAAGAAAAAAGTATAGACAAAATTAAACTATATGGGAAAGTTATATAGCACTAGCACGTCTTTCAGCCACTTCATCAGCTTCTAAGTTGGTCCCAGCATCTTAAAAGATACAGCCACAGGAACCAAAAGAGTAGAGACTCATTCAAAACCAGCTATGGGTAGGTAGACAAGGAAAGACAACTCAAAATGGGCTTCAAATAACTTGACCAAAGCAGCAAGAAGGCACCAAACCACTCATATATAATTGAAACTCCATCATTAGGTTCTTTCAAAAGGGGGATCGGAGAGTCCTTTAAACAATAATCTAGTTACACATATGAATATTTTAAGCAAATGTTTCATCCCAGCGAAGGAATTTTTGACAACGGTTGCGTCTTCGCTCTCAGTTTTCTACCGAACGATGTTTTTACTGCTGCTCCTTAGATTTTTCTCATTTTCGGGTTTGTGGTTGCACGCGTAATTTACATCATGGCCAGTACATAAAATTTCGGAAGACAATGCAAGGAATTTTCCCATTGGAAAAACAAGGTAAAGAGATGAAGAAGACGAAATTTCTAGAAATTTCCAGGCATAGTCTGCGAAGGAAGAAGATGGAGCAGGGCTTCAATTCAGCTGCAGTTTTAAAAGAATTTAAAGCAGGACACCAATATTTTAAGGCTCAGTCAAAGAAATTAAAGACATGAAGCATATAAAAGATCAAATACTATACCTTTCCTCGCTTTAGGAACTGTTTAGGGCTAGAGAGGGAAAAATACTGAACACGGCAAACTTTACCGCATTTCAGTCGTGCTAAACGTGTCACGCATTGCGCAGAGGTTTGGACTTTATAGCAAGTCGCGCAACGATCACATGAGTGTGGAGCAGTGTACCTTCCCACAATTGGTCTGTTACCAATTTCCTCGTATGCGCACGCATTCTTCCTTGGTCCCGTTATAAAAACGCTTGGAATACTCTAATGCGCATGTCCGACTATTTGATGTTTGTTCGGACGGAGCAGAACGAAATGCAAATAATCAACCCAATATGAGATCTTGGAAAGTTGTAATGGCAACTCTGAACAGGAGTTTTGTTCCGCATCCGTTCAATTAATTTGCGTATGCACACCGTTGACATGTTTAACATAATATACAGTATAGTTTTTTTCCTTTCATCTAATTCCTGTGGTAGTGGCCAGCTCGAAAACATTTCCTACTATAGGCACTACGCACTTTTCCACTTTTTCTCACTCAAGTATAATTAGTCTATTTCCTTCTTTCTTTAATTGTTATATCCACCATGTATTTTCTGAAATAGTGCATAATAATAATAAATCTTAAAATCTTAAATCCCTCTTTACAAGGTAAGCAAGACTAAAAGCGGAGCAAATTATTTATTTGTGTTTTTGTTTCCAGATGTTTTTATAACTAGTGTACTTACCTTACGACCAGTCCAGCCTGCTTATTAATTAGATTAGAGTGTAATGTGAAGTGCTAGTTTTCTACCCTATGTGAACAATGTGAGCGTTAGCCCTACTAAGTCAGCTGGTAGAGCAGCGGTGATCTAATCCGAATTAGTAGGGCTAACGCTCACACTGGGTTCGTATGGGGTAGAAAACTAACACTTCACATTACACTCTAATCTGTTCAAATATTAGTGCTACACGGCCAACGCTTGCAAAAACGTAATCCTTCCTTGTGCTTATTAATTACCTGCTTGCGTCGTTAATTTATTATCTTTAGTCTCTTTATTTCTCTTTATTCGGTCTCTCTCTTTTTTTTTGTCACTAATATTTCGCCTGTTTCAGTCTCTTGCTGTCAGTGGCTCTCTTTCACGTTGAGCATCGCTTACTCGTCGCCTTCTTACCGTTTTAGTTTTTTCTCTCTCTTTCTCTTCTTTCCCCGTTGTACGACATATTAAAAAATACTTAGCAAGTTTTTTTCGGCTGTCTTCCCTGTCATCAAAATTTTTGCTTGCTTTGAAAGCACAGTGTCAAACGCTGACCATGCAACTTCCCGCCTAAAAAAACCTGCGGGTTTCGACAGTGCGACATTTTCAGGTGAATATTTATTTGAAAAATGAATGTCAGTGGAGTCATTATAAAATCGGGCAAACTTTTTTTAAATTTTGAATTATACTGGTTTGTCTCTGTGTGAGTATTTCCAGTATGTTTTCATTAACCCATACAGGCCTGGCCAAAGTATCCAACATTGCTGGACACTATTGAAGAGTGTCGAACAAGGTGGCAAAACGAATGTTGCATCCAGCATTTTGGACTCAATAGCCTGCGAGCAGGCCCTCCGAGGGACTGGGGTTGGGGCTATAGACTCAAGGGTCTGGAACCAAATATACCCAGAATTCTTAGAAATTAAACTCTCGCCATGTTGACGTTTTAAAGTTATTTTTAAAATAATCAGCAGTCATTCTCTCTGATAGGAAGGGAAGGGCTGTTCCAGACTCTGGGAACTGCAACAGCAAATGCGCGGTCTCCAAAGGTCTTGCACCAGGTGCCAGGAACCTAGAGAAGACCCACGGGAGTAGCATCCCAGGGTCTTGACTTGCAAAAGATCCTGCAGATACATTAGTGCCATGCCCCTGAGAGCTTTGAAAACAAGAAGGGCTATCTGTTCGAAGAGAGATTGATACAGCTTTCGTCGCTCAGACATTCAAATTTGCTCGTGCAGCATTCTGTAGCTTGGACTGATGTGGCAACGCGTGAAACAGATGCAGCGAATCAACCATCACCATGGATACCGATAGCCACAGCGTCACCTCAGTGGGCACGCGCACGTGCAACACTGTTAAATGCGATGGCCACACGAATGCAACACTGTTTGTTCACACCTTAGAACAAAAGAAATGTTGGATGATGTTGAAGATGATCTTTGATGGAAATCAAACTTCATTCAACAACATCCAACATCATGCAACAAGGTGGCCGAACGAGTGCAACATGTTGGATTCAACAATGTTGGATGATGTTGCACCAACATTTTGGACCCGTTTGGCCAGGCCTTAACGGCAAAAAAACGTAATAGTGGACGAAAGCAGAAAAAATTCTGTCCTCCGAGGCCCCACACAGTGTCAATCTTATCACCAGTCCCCAGTTCCTGGTTACAAATGTTATGATGATGATGCCTAGCAGAGTTTGCACCCCCCCCCCCCTCTACTTGTACTGTAAACCACTCTTTGTGTTGTAGCTTGCTGAAAACTCTACAGATGGGTAAAACAAACAACTAACTACTGCATTTTTCTTCGCATTTATTTATCGAAATGTCCTTCGAAAATATTTGGAGATGGCATTTCCAAAACCCTAGATTTCAAAATTCTCTGCGGGAGCATGCCCCCAGACCCCCCTAGTTTGAAGCGCCTTCAACGCTCGAAACATTCTTTGTGTGCGTGCACCTTCACAATCTCACGATACGCCCCTGTCCAGGTACTCCGGTTTCCCCTCTCCTCAAAAACAAAAATTTGACTTGATTTGCGTTGATTGCTAATTTCAGTTTACAGTGTCCCTAATCAGTGCTCCAGCGCTAGAACAACTAGGCACTTAAATAAAGTTCCTTTCCTTTCCTTTAAAATTGTATTTAAAATAGAGTCTATTAATAAAACTAGCTTTAAAACGTTCCGTGTTAACAAAACTAGTAGGCTTGTTTGGGTTCCTAGGCATTTTGACGATTCGTTAACTCTGGGCAACAACTTATACCATGAGGGGATGAGTAGGTATGCAACCAATCTTCTTGGAGATTGACCTGTTTGTTTTTTCAAGCAAATCGTATATATCTGTAGCATAACGTATAAAACGGCATTTATGACATCTGCGAAGGAACTGCAGCACCGTATTAAGTTAAGGCACGGAGGCTGCATACACCGGTAAACCATACAAAATTTTAGGGAAAACTAAAAGCTGAAATAAATGATCAAATTCCACTTGGTTATATCCTTCCTTCGTTAAGCTCCTCAACACGTAGAGGCACTTATTCACTTCCGCAAAAGTTTTCATTTTATGTGTAATGTGCTCTGCTATTGTCCTGGAAAGTCAGTCCAAGCAGCACTAGAAATTTGGCCCGCTCTATATTGCCAATAGGACTGGGATTCACTTGTCCTTTGTTCTTCAAAACTAATTCTTCACGCTTGGATAGATTGCAAGGCATACAGTTTCTACTTGACCAACTAAGGTATAGAGAAATTACATCATTAGCACAATCAGATTTAGCCTTATTTACAACAAGATGTCTATAAGGGCGTATCCGTGGGATGCAAAAACAGTTAACGCAAAATGTCCAGTTACAGTGAACTTCAACTACTGGTATACTTCGGAAAATGGCGAAAGATTATCGGCAAGGTAAATGTGTAATTGAACTTGAAGTTGTTTCTTGTAAAAACTCTTATTATTTATGTAATACTAAATTTGCAAATGCAAACAACGAAGCCCTATAGGGGGTTATCAGGATACGGGATTTTTTTATTATTTTTATTTTTTTGAAATACTTTATTCAAATCCCCCAGTTTCACTTGCCCCCTTGATTCCATTCATCCAAAAATTACAAGATCAGTTCTAAATCATCCGAAAAACTTATTACAAATCACAGTTCAACAACTTATCATCCTGTATTTGAAGTCCGGTTCCGTAATCCTGGTTTAGTTCCTTGCAAATTGCTTAAATCTGCCGTGGCAAAGACAAAAAGACAACATCTGTACTCCATTTCTCTCAATACTCAAAATTCTAAAATCAGGCACGTACGCAGGTGGGTGCATCAGGTGCATGTGCACCCCCCCACCTGATAAAAAGGTCCGCTCAGTCAGATCAGATACGACAAGATATGAACAATCAAAGAAAAGGGATGAAATAAAAGAATGAAATTGGTGATCAGCCGTTCAGGCTTTCACATCTGGCTCTTTTTGACATCCACTATTCAACTGAAGTTAACCTGGATGAGGCTGTTCAGCTGTTCGCCAGAAAACATCCGAGAAGGCTGGAGTTTGGCACTCTCCTTAAAGACTCAGTGTAAACCTACCCCAGTGCCAATTAGTTGGGACAGGTAGCTCAAACAAATAGTTGTCATTGTTTCTGCAATTACTATCAGCTAGTTGTAAAAGTTAGGACCTAGCGAAATGGTCACATATCATGTGCCTCTGTCAACAACTTTGTCGCCATCATCCACGTTTGAGTAAAATGTCATGAATATTGAATTCATTGCTGTATTAATGTAACACGCATGCATGCAGCAGTACAGAATGAACATATTGAGAAAACTAAAACCCTCACGAACATGAGTAGAAAATAGTCGAATGATTTCAAAGCAGTCTAAAAAAGCAATAGAACTCATAAAGAAAAACTCACAATGCCAGATTACATATTGTTGTCACACATATCAGATATCAGAATTGTTTAGATATCATATTTTAAGGACTGATAACCTAAGGTCCACTCAAGCTTAAAGTGCACCTCCCCCCCCCCCCCCCCCCCTCCCTGCAGGAAAAGCTGCATAAGTGCCTGAAAATCCCATAGTTGCATGTTTCATAGTCCAGTCCAACGTTCTCTTTACACTTCCATAATAATGATTTCAGTGTTGGGTTAACTTGGTACCAAACGTTCCACAATAACTTAAAAACTCGTTGAGAAAAAAGCTTAAATCCAGCAGTCCAGTTCGGGTTTAAACCGCTCAAACTCTCTCTATTATTGATTCAAAACTCAACAAAAGCTACAAGTCAGAAAATAGTTCTCAGAAACTACAAGAGTTCGACATGATTTAACACCCGAGCTGAACGAAAAACTCTCCTCAAAAATGAAACCAAAAAACCCCAGTGATTGGTTCTCGAGAGAACAGATGCCTGCCTCATACGGCCCAGAAAAAAGTAACGTAGCACAATGGTACTTGACCGTAGCCCTTGGCCGAAAAACTAATCTAAGTCAAAAAGCCGAGAAGCGATCAGGATACGGGATATTTAGATTAAAAATATATATGTAGGAACGCATTGCGTACATGTGGTAGTGCAGTAACTTGACAGTTTTTTTTTCTGTAACTGTGAACTGAGCTGCTGTTTTTCAGGAGATTCAAGTTGTCCTTGCGTAATATGTGGTAGATGTCTTTGCTAAATACCCCCTGAGAAGACATGTGGGTCAGTAAAATACTAAACCCAGAAAGATTGAATAAAATAAATGGAAATAGAGAAACATTGGTCTCAAGGCTGACATGGTGATCATTTTCAAAATCCCTTAAAACTTCTTTTCCATCTCAAGCTTAAGAGTGTACTCTGAGCTTCTGACAGCTTTCCAAGTCAAAAGTTCACTGAATTTAAGCCCTGTCAGGCGGAGTTTGTAGCTGGATGGGAGACGCCAAAATATGCAACTTGCAGTCAGGAACATACAACTGAAAGATCTATTTTAACGCTCAAAATTGCTAACTAAGCAAGGTACCATTCCTAAACATGGTGCATGGCTCAGTTGGTTGAGCACCGGGCTGCCATGCAGGAGGTCGTGAGTTCTTAAACGAACCACTGAGGAGAAAGTGCTTCCTTTGCAATTACATCCGCAAATGGTTAGACTTTCAAGTCTTCTCGGATTAGAACTATAAACCATAGGTCCTGTCTCAGAAATATCTTCCATGTTTATAAGTTTTTGTGGGTCGTTAAAGAACCCACACACTATTCGAGAAGAGTAGAAGATGAAATTCCCGGTGTTGTGGCTGTCCTCTGTAAGTATGCTCTTTCCAGCAGAAGTGGCCAGCTTGCCATAATGTCTCTGAAAAGGCTTTGGTGTATGAGGCCACCTGAGCAAAAACAGCCACAAGTCAATCGGACTTTGCCAAGTGCTGGGACATGTAGAGATGTAGACGTAGAGGTATATCTGACTACTTTGAGTCGATATTTGAATACGCTCATTCAACGAGGATTGCTTCAAAGTTCTTGCTCAGACAAAGCATTTGACAATGGCACGCCACTTGAAAGTTCTTGTTCAGACAAAGCATTTGACAATGGCTTGCTGGCCGAGTGAACACACGGCAGAGTAAAAATACTTTCAGCTCTGAGGTAAGCACAAAGGACATTAAACTATAATGCGCAAAGCATTTTTATTGTCAATCAAAGGCTACGGACAATGCAAAACACTTTAACCATTTCAACGATTTAAAAAAAGCATGTCGA
>NC_090878.1:2356746-2379246 GCF_036669935.1 Montipora foliosa | reverse complement strand
TACTGGGGAATTAGACATATTGATCATGCATGCACAAGGCCTTATGTGCATAATATTTCATAGTTTACTATTTTACCATATTTGGTTGGCCAATCACAAACTACAGCATTGCTTTCAGAAATGTATGCAGTGCAATGGTTGCATCAACTTAACCAACAATCAATTTTTGCTTACATTATGCAGGAATCAAGCGTCCGTTATGTAGTTGGTCGGACTTTGCATGGGGAACTTTTACGAGATGCTCCAGAGAATGTTGTTGACACAAAGCTTTTTGTGTTGAAAGATCACAGCATTGTCTGTCATTCTTTCATTTTCTGTGGCCATGACAAGTGTGGACCCAACATTTCTGGCCTCTCACTTATTCTTCCATTCTCTGAACTAAAAAGCTACTTGCCTTTGGTAGAGCTGGTTGAAGAAAGAGTGAAGATTCTCATTGCTAAGCTGAGAGTGTTACAAGCAAAGGTATGGGTACTTTTTTATTGTGGTACATGATTAATTATGATATGTGTGCTTATTACCTTGTGTCCGCACCAGTACTAGTAATCATGCAGAGAGCTTACTGTAGGAGAGGACGACAGCAGTGGCTACAAGAACACAACAGAACAGTGTCTTTAATGGACAGAAAAACCCTTCAAGTGCATCTCACATTTTCATGCATTTTTGGGTGTTCTCACACTGAGCGGAGGGGTTGGCGCAGTGGTAAGATCTCTGCCTTCCAACCCTAAGGTCCTGGGTTCCATTCCCGGTTCTGCCGAGACTGGAATATTTGACGGTCTTCTTTCCCGCTAAAGTTCACTCAGCTTTCCATCCTTCCGAGGTCGGTAAAACGAGTACCAGCATGCATGGACTGCTTAGAAGCGGCTGCAATTTGCGCCTGTATATGCTTCCAGTCGGCTGGGGGTAAATTGATCATTGTAAGGCACCTTTGAGACGTTAGTCAAAGGGCGCTATATAAATGCACCACTTTACTTCACTTTTTACTTTGTTTTACGGTAATGTTAAATAACCAAATTTTTGATTCTGTAGAGGACATGGGAACCCAATGGTAGATTTTTAACTTTCTCTGAGTCAGAAAATCCACACCATTTATACCAATTTTACCCCTGGAAAGTTGGCATTACACACTTCCATGATTTGATCCCTCTGCCTAGCTTTTTATCATTTTAATTTGTTTTATCAATGTCATTGTTGTTGTCATTATGTTTAATTAATTAATTAACTTAGTCTAATTAATATCAAAAATCAATGTTATCATCAACAGCATGGATTGCTTTCAATATTTTAATTTTTCTTTTAATCACATGCAGGACTTGGTGTCTTCTCTTTCTTCATTTGGCAATTACGTTCCTCGTTTCATTAAGACTATTACAAGCCTCAGAACAGCAGGCATTCCTGATTTCATTCCAGTAAGTTGACTTATTTTGTATGCAAAAAAAAAACCAGCAAGTAACAGAAACACTTAATTTTCTCAAATAATTTATTCTTAAAAATTAATGGTGTAAATTGTCTCTTCTTTAGATAAGTGAGACAGCCTTTAGCCTTGGAAAAGCGAATCTCTTTGACAACATCTTTCTAATGAGGTAACTTTTAGACTATTTTTGTTTGTTGTATTGTTGTTAGACTAAGTGAGACTCCTCCCAGGGTCTCTCTTCCTCCCTTCCTCTGAAGCAGGAAGGGAAAAAGAGGGACCTGTAAAGGAGGTTGGGGTCTTTTCAGAATCATAAATGCAGAGGTCTTACACATATCCTTGGTATAAAATTAATGTGTTTTTTTATGCTTTCGTTTTGTATCTGATTCAGCTCTTGAGGTTGAGAAAAGTGACATTATTTGCCAGTAATATTAGCCATTTTTTTCCATGCGCTCTTTTCCCTATCCCACAATTCCATACGTTTTTTTTTTTTTTTTTTTTTTTTTTTTTTGGGGGGGGGGGGGGGGTCTTTACATAAAAAAACAATACACATTATTTGCTCTAACTGTATCATGCTTCAGTGAACTGGATATCCATTGTGTTAATGCAAATAATCCCCCCAAGTGAATGATGAATTATGGGATTTGTGCAAAATAGAGAATAAAGAAGATAACTGCTTTTATGTCACTCTACATGTAGTGTTAAGAGTGGTTCATTCAAAGAATTATTCTTTATATCAACCACTCTTTATACAGTAACTAGAGTGCCGGATGTATTCAAAGTCCTGTGATTTATCAACTGAAGACAACCAATCATGAAGCCATGATTATAGAAGACATATATTACACTTGTGACAGTTGGCAATGTATTGCGGTGTAACTGCATTATGTAATACAGTCTGTATTACCAGGAATGAACCAAAACCCGGAGTAAACCCAACCCATTCGTCATGAGGAGTTGCAGGCAGAGGATCTTTAATTAAATTTGAAAAAAAAACAGTTGACAATACCGTAATTACTAAGGGTGTGTTCAATTGACTGTAATCCGGAATAGCTAGGAATACATGGAGTAGTAGTTAGAAATCCTTTGCTTTTACGGAGATTTACATTAGAATTGTCAAACACCCGCTATAATGCTTTTTTTAAACATATCTTTATTATCCTTGTTGCTTCAAAACGCCAAACATACAGTTTTAAATCATCACTCCAGGTATTCTTACTCTGGAATGGGGTCAATCGAATGCACCCTTAGTCTACTTTCCCCATTGTATGAATAAAACAATTTGCTAAAAATTTGATCATGGACAGGTCTGTATTCAAACCCACATTTCTTTTCTCTTTAATTTTGTTCTCCCAGGGTAATAACATGTCACTTACAGACATTTGGAAGCACTCTAGTTGTTGGAAAAGCTTTGGATAAAGTCAACTTGGTAATAAATTATTATTTTTCGTTGTCGGTTAAGCTTAAAATAAAGGCAACTCAATTCACAGGCTTTTGAGAACACGGGGCTGATGCAGTGGTGGGAGTGGTCACATTTCAACTTATGATTGTGTCCTGAATTTGATCTGCAGACTCGGTGGGACATGTGTGGGTGGAGTCTGACAGGTTTTTTCGTGGACTGCAGTGTTCCCCTGTCATAAAAAACCAACTTTTGATGTGGTATTCTCAATTACAATTCCCCTTCACGCCTGGCAATACAAGGCTGAGAATAACAGGATGATGATGATGATGATGATTATTATTATCATCATCATCATCATCTCACTGTCTCACGGTGGTGTTGGTAATCACCAGAGTATTTTTGCTCTTACTATCATGCTCTATTCCTGAGCTTGGGTTTTCTATGTCACATCTCAGCTCTTTCCCACAGCTCTGAGATGCAATACCTTTCTGAGAATATGTGCTGTTCCCAACAAGGCCAACATCTGGGTGCTTCCAGTTATATCTGGTTTTCCTAGGTACACCTGCTACTTCGCAAAGTCTTTCAAGACTCAGTGTTCCGAGGGCCCCTATAACCAATGGCACCACTACAACTTCTACCTGGTGTATCCCCTGTACTTCATTATTATTATTATTATTATTATTATTATTATTATTATTATTATTATTATTACTGTTTTTATCATCATCATGAATAGTCAGCAGGTGTGTCCAGGGTTGCTCAGTGGTAAGATGTAAGCCCCATTTAATAAACACCACAAAGAATCACCTATCCCTATCTATCATCTATCTATATATCTATGCATCTATTTTTGTACTTCAGAGGCACTTTAAAAAGTTCTCCTGACCCTAACCTAAAAAGTGTCCGACAAGTACATGTGGATAGTTTATTTTTAGCCTTTTTTTTTCTATAATGCATCCTATGCTGTAATCCTGTACATACACTGTAAAGTGAAAGAGAGATTACTTAGTAATCTGCTTTTGCAGATGGTGAATACCTTAGCATTGTTGTTGCCATTAGAGGAGCGCCGAAGATCTCGCTATGCTGTGGAGGCATTGAAAACTGATCTTGATCTGTATGATTCAGATCTGTTTGTCCAAGGCTTGTTAAAGGTAATGTAACAATAACAATGACTTTTTTTAAAAAGTTTAATAAAAGGTTGAAGTTATCCGTGCGCTTAACTGGACAATTTATATGCAATAAATTTTGTAGTCACATTATACACATTCAGGTGTCTCCAAGAGTATTCGAACCTATGACCTCTGCAATGTCAATGCAGGCACAGCGGAGCCGGGGGGCTGGGGGCTTTAGCCCCATCAATTTCAAGCAAAAAATAGAAATTTTAAAACAGATTTCTGGTTGATCCACGTTTATTTTTTTTATATCTCACCAAGAATGCTGAAAGCAGCATTTCGGAGCTTCAAGATTTCAAAATTCTCTGGTGTAGAATTCCCCCAGCACCCCCTACAAGTTAGCGGGCTTGCTTTTTAGCCCCCCCAAAATATGTTCCGCCCTCCCTGCAATGCATTGCTCTATCAACTGAGCTGAGGAGCCGCACAGTTGTATCGTCTAGATAAGTTTAAGGATCACTTCTCTCCTGTGTCTGATCAAGAATCTTTCATTATTCTTAGTGTTAAGGTATATTTAATTCAGCTTTGTGACTGCAATGTTTTAGTCAACGAAGTATCTATCTATCTCTAGTACCTACATCTATACCTACCTACCTACCTATGTACCTACCATCATAATTTAAAGGCTGGGAAAAAAAACAGGCTTGAAAGAGACCATAACTGTTTGGATCTGGATGCATGTATGTGATGATTTCAACTATGTGACTTTTACTGATTCTACTAGACTCCCAAAGAGCCCTTCAGTCTTCCAGTCAAAGGAATCATCACAAGCAGTCTTCCAAGCACTTTGGTTGACTTGGACACCAGTGACGTCAAACAGACACATCCATTTAATGAGCATGTGCTCATTAGGAAGGAGTTTATCGACATTGAATTGGCACTGTTGTTAGAGGAGGTGCAAGATGCACCAATGTTTCCTGCACTGTGAGTGAAAATGTCCAAAACTTTTCATATGAGATACAGGGTGTAATTTCCTTGTTACAAGTGAAAGCGAAAAAATTAGGGTACAAATCCTTAATTATTTGCTAGCAATGAAGAATGAGTGTGTTTGGTGGCTTTTACCTGAGTGATGTCTAACCTACACTCAAAAATAATAATTATTAGAACCACTAAGTAAAAACCACAGAAACATGGTTTTCTGCAGCTTTCATTTTTAATAGGTGATAACTACCTTGGACAGAATGATAAACATTACCAGAGGAAAGTACTTCTTAGCAGCTTTCATTTGAATGGTCACTCTTTAGGTGATCATCCATATATTAAAAATTGAGAACTACTTTGTCCAGCGTAATAAACATGCAGCACCACAGGAAAGTGATGCTCAGTAGCTTTCATTTGAATGGTCACACTTTAGGATTTAACCACAGACTCAAAAGATAGAACCACCTTGTACAGCATAATAAACAGCACCACATGAAAGTACTTCTCAGTAGCTTTCATTTGAATGGTCACACTTTAGGATTTCACCCACAGACTCAAAGATAGAACCACCTTGTACAGCATAATGAACAGCATCACAGGAAAGTGCTGCTCAGTAGCTTTCATTTGAATGGTCACACTTTTGGATTTCACCCACAGACTCAAAAGATAGAAACACCACCACCTTGTACATTGCACCACTCCATAGGAAAGTACTGCTCAGCAGGATTTATTTTAACAGTAACAAACACTTAAGTATGAACCACCTTGTATAGCACAATGTCAATAAAGAATGAAGCTATGACTGTGGTGAAAATTTGAATATTCTTGGTGGAATAATGGATTTTTACTTTATTTCTTAGAGGCTTGTTTCACAATTCAGAGGAAGTTGGTTTACTAGTACAAACATTTATTCATGATGTGAGTATGGAGATCAGCTCACACCTGAGTTTCAACACTTTTAAGAAACTTTCTATCGCGGAGGTTCAAAAAGGTTCCCTTTGGTATCAGTGGGTTTCCAGTGGAAAACGATTACAACTCTGTCATCTATATATGTATCTACATCTACATACTAAATCTCGCAAAATTTTAACAAGACTTAATGCAGGTGGTTGCAGGGACTGATTAGTGCTGCAGTAGTTTCGCTTTAAAAGCATTATAATTTAGGATGAGTACATCAGTGGGGAGTTTATTCCAGTCATGGATTGTGCGTGGCCAAAAGCTGTATTCATATTCATCACAACTGCTATGGAGTGCCGGAAATTTACTTGAGTGGGATCCCCTTGTCTTGTAGCAAGGTTTGTTGGCGACATATGCACTAGGGAAAGCCTGGCAACTTTCCTACGGCTTTCCAAAGTTGGCCATTGCAGGTGTCTCAACAGCTGTATGACACACCCCTTGTTTGCGCCATATGTTCTGGTTGCAAAGTGTGCGGCACGTCTTTGAATCTTTTCGAGACACTCGACTTGGTATTTTTGTTAAGAATCCCAGCTGCGCTGGCATATTAAAGTGTTGGTCTATTAACAAGGGAGGTGTAAGCGCTACTCTTTATTTTCATCGGGGCACAGGTGCAAATTTCGCTTAATGAAGCCCAGAGTCTTGTTTGCTTTGTTTTTAACATTAAACATGGGCTTTCCAATTGTTTCCGTTAGAGTGACACCAATATGTGGAAGTTGATGTGCAGACTGCCATGTGGGACCAGATATTGTGTACTTATTCATGATTGGTTGCCTTGAACAACGACCCTTTCAGAAGGGCAACGTTTGAATATTTGTCTGATGCTATTGTCAAGCAATTTTTAATGGTCTATGTGGCACCCTAACTGTTGCCATGGTAATGGTCCAGCACTGCTTAACCCATTGACACCTCACTCCCAGTGGTCAATGGGTTACAGACCCTCTGAAACTCGGTTCTCGGAAAATACTATTTTGGTGTCCTAGTATTTTTCTCTTCCCAAAATGTAGTGTCAGAAAAATGTATCTCGTACAACTTGAGTTATTTGTGAAAATGATTGGTGATTGGTGTTTCACAATGGCACCATAACACTGCTGTGCTCTAAGATCAATCCTTCTAATTTCTCATTATTTTTATTTAAATAAAACTGGTTTAAGCTGCCCTAAGCAAATTGGTTAATCATACAGTCAAGCACCTTTGTCTTTGACTTATGGAAGATTCTCAATAAGCAATTTTTTTTTACAGCTCAGTCTTTTGCCATGTATATGTGGTGTCCGGGAGGGATTCATTGACAATTTTTTGAGGCTCCTTGACAGAAAAGCCCTTGCACTCATCAAATATGTGGAAGCTAAGTCGTAAGTATATGAAACAGTTGGTAACAGTTCCCTTTAGAATCTTTGCTTATGTCATTGCTTACGTTAATTTTTATCTTGTTAACCTGAGTTCATCTTGCCCCACACAAGTCAACCCAAAAAGTTCACCATAAACAATATTATTACTGAATGAAGGGGTAGTTTCTAAAGAAACTGTGGTGCTGCGTCGGTGGGGAAGTAGTATACAAAAATTTGGTTTATCAACGGAGTTGATAATGTAAATTGACCACCGTACAGAGATTCTAAAAGCTGACGTTTTGAGCGTTAGCCCTTCGTCAGAGCGATTCGCTCTGACGAAGGGCTAACGCTCGAAACGTCAGCTTTTAGAATCTCTGTATGGTGGTCAATTTACATTATCAACTCCGTTGATAAACCAAATTTTTGAATATTATTACTGACCCTATCATCAAGCAGAAATGCTCTTGTCAACAAGTTAAAAAAAAAATGTTATCTAGAGTAACTGTTATCCATCTTTAAGCTCTTCTGTGTTTTTAGTTTCTGGTAGGTTTCTTAACCATTGTCTATCTTCCATATTATAATTATCATTAATAATCACTGTAACTTATATTTACTTTTGATGGCAAAAGTCTTAAAAGAAAAAAATTAAATAAAAAAGTAAAATAACTTCAGTTGTGAAACTATTAAAGCTGCATTAATTTTGTGATTTTGATGATCAGAAGAACATTAGCCATCAAAAAACTGACAAATGATCAGGTGGCAAGAGCACTAGCAGTTCTTTTCGTTTAATTCCATGTTTCTTGCAACATCTCTTCCCCCATCATAATACCCCCCTTCCAACCCAATTATTGTTTTCCCCATAGATTCCTCTTCCTACTCCTTTTTATTCTATCTACTCCAAATTGGAGTAGATAAGATCAGATCAAAGGGAAAAATTGCAAATTATTTGCAATTTTTCCCTTTGATCTTAACAACATGTAGGTCCACTCAAAAACCCTTTAATACACAAATATGTTTCTACTAGTCACTTTCTGGCACCATATGCACCTTTTTTGATGCCAGCTGTAACAACATTAACCATTGTATTGCCAGCTTTCAAAGGAACTCCAACATCAGTCTCTAATCAGTCATTCTTTTCCTTGAAAGGTCATTTGGTACGGTATCACTGGATCACACTGCTAAGAGGCAGTTGCGTCAGGACCTACAGCTAGCTACAGAGGCTGATTACTCCATCATATTAGCGCGTGCAGAAAAATTACATCCAGGAATTTACACCTTCCTCAATGGAGATCCACGACAAAATGTTTCTCGTGTACAAGCCAGTTTAGAATGGCTCTGAACAACATTGAGGATCAATCTAATATGAATGAATGAGCAATAGTTAGTTGAATTTTGGGAAGCCTTTTTTTGAAGTTGTGAGATGTCTTCCAAGCTTCTTGTAATGGCATAAAGCTATTCCTTTTGATGTTTATTTCCATTTAAAAGTAAGGAAGAGTTTTTATATCAAAGACAAGTTTTCAATGTGGCATATTTTTCAGTGCTATGGGCCAACTGATAGTATTGTTACATCTCTCTTTGTCATAAAAGTTTGTCAAGTTTGAACTGAGAACAAACTTACATACTTATTATTTTATATAAATTATTTCAGGAGGCCATTTATCCCCTTTAAGAGATTGGTCAAACTTGCTTTATAATTACTCACATTTTTTGATGGTTGCTATAAAAGTTATGATTCTCAAAAGGACGGATAGGAAGGAAGTGGAGAAAATCTGTAAAATTTGAATGACCCTAAATATTGTTAAGGCTGGGCTAATTACAGCTTTGCTACTACGTATGGAAGGATTTTGAATGATGTCACAGTTTGGTATTATAAAGCAACAACCTAAAAGTCATTAATTCCACTCTTATTCAAGTAGTGCCAAGATGAGGTTGGGGAATTCTTAGTAAATATTTTTATAGATGTGAGTGAAATCCTGCATAAAAATTCAGTTATTTTAGCATATTAAATGTGGTAAAACAAAATTTAATATTTCCAACTTTGAGGTAACCATGAATTAAAAAAAACATATCTAGTGTTATTGGGGTAGAGAGAGCTCAAATTTACGTGTTCATATCTTCAAATCTATGATCTTGGACAAAATTAGGTAAGACATGAGGCCATCCAAGGAGGGGAGAGGTCCTTGTTTCCTTTAACAATTTTCTTGTGCTCCTTTGTTCCTGAAATTACTAACCAAACTTGTTCTCAGCTTTTTGATCCATAACGTGCTTTTTGTTCCCTTGCTCCTGGAGATATTTTTTCATTTTTCCTCTATTCACCATTTCAAATTAGCCATGTTCCCTTCTCCTTCATACCCCCTTGAAGAGCCTTTAATAGACATCCTCAATTTCATCACCTGTAGCTAACAAATTAAACAATCTGTGAGAGACCTGTATATACCTGAAAAGAACGTTTTGTGTCTTGAGGTAAATTTTCTTTAAAAAACAGCTTCCCCTTAACCTCCAAAATAATGGTTAGATGTGTGTGGCTTCCGAACAAAATTGTGTTGGGTGGGGCCGGGAAAGAGACCCTACTCCCTTGAGAATATGGTCAAAGTGTTGTTATTCAGGCCTCGGTTGATCAAAAAGTGGATAGCCTGACCTGCTGAGTAAATTGCTATCCTGTGGATAATTCATTTGGTTTCAACAATACGTCTCCGATGGATCAGATAGTGATTAATCCCCTGGATAACGCAATCCACCTTTTGAACAACCGGTGCCCTGTACCAGTTGTTGAAAGGCCTCATAATTTTTTCAGTGGATAAGTCACTCTCTACAATATAAAATATACTCCATGTTAAATGTTTGCTGCAAACAGATTTCTGTAATTTTTGCACAGATTGAAACTGTGAGATAGTGAATTATCCACTGAATAAAGTTTATCCTCCCCGTAAACAACTCAGGAGCCTGGGAACCTTTCCTTGTAAGTCCCGGGAACCTTCCAGGGGCTGGTTTCTTGAAAGTCCCGAAACTTTACGGGCCATTTTTGGGTGTCACAATCCCGGGGGTGGGACTCCCATATGAAACAGACGGGGATGCTCGTCAGAAATTTTGAATTTAACCCCTAAAGGAGACCAATCTAGGCGTGGTTTAAGCAAATTTTGACCCCTAAAAGAGACCGTTTAAAAACACAAAAATACGACACGCAATGAGTTTTAATGATAAAAAGGCATAATCATCGAATGCTTTTATCTAAAAAGAAAATTTAAAAGGAAATTTGACTTCTGTTTCTCTTTGCGTAATTCTGCGTTACTTCGCGGAACCCTAAACGAGACCTTGGTGGCATAAAATATTGGCGCTTTGCCCAGAACACCCTAAGCGAGACCAAAATCCAAAATTTACACCCCTAAGCGAGACGATGAGCATCCCCGTCTGTTTTATATGGGAGTCCCCCCCCCGGGGTCACAATTCCCTTTTTTTAGTTTGTATCTAAAGAAGGGAGAGGATTTAAGTCGTCAAACTTCACAGACATGTTTCTTTTAGTTAGCTTGAAAACATGTTAAAAGATCGCCTTTCCAAAACAAGTGGTTGGCAGTTTCACAAATGGCTTTTTGGGCCCGAAAAGTTTTCAGGACTTTCGAGAACGGGCCCCAGGCCCGAAAAAGCATTTGTAAAACTGCCATCCCCTTGTTTTACAAAGCTGGTATTTCAAAAAAAGAGCAAAAAGCAAAATGACTAGTAAAAGACTCAAAACTTCTCGACTCGCAAAAGACCCGAAATCTCTCGGGACTTTCGGGACAACATCCCTTGAGTAAGACTGGTGCCAAGTTGTTGTCATTTTCCCGCCAGGCCGTTCAAATTTCAACATGGCGGAAACGGAGGAGCAAAATGGAGAATCTGTAGAAGTAAATTTACAAAATGAAGAAACCGCAATGGGGAGATTAACTCAATTCCCACAAACTAGAGTTCGTAATATGATGAAGATAGATCCTGATCTGCATTTGGCCAACAGAGAGTCTGTTTTCCTTCTTACAAAGGCTGCGGTAAGTCAGATGTGTAGTTGTCAGCTCCAGCTGACATGACCAGTCTTACACGTTAATTGTGTATAATTTCTGAGCATCATATTATTACCTATCTTCCACCATCATTAAGTCCCTCCTTTTCCATTGTTTTACCCCACAGATTCCTCTTTCATGTCCCTTGTTCCTCTTGCTCTTTAAATTTAATTTTCCTGTGGAGGAAATAAAAAAAAATATAAAAAATTGTGTTGAGATTTAGCCAGGTAATTTCTTGTTTTTCTCGTCATTTTTAGGAGTTGTTTGTCGAATATTTTGTGAAGGAAGCATACAAAAGGACAGTATTAGGAAAACGAAAAACTATACAGAAAAGAGATTTGGGTAAGTTTGAATTGTATAGGTGTTTTGCGACCAGCCTCTAGAGACACGGATAGCAATACTGCAATGCGCAATTGCTGGTGGACGAACAGAAATTATTATTATTATTATTATTATTATTATTATTATTACTCTGACCTCGATGAGCTCTAAACTTGAGCCTGCGATATGGTCACGTGATACTGGTCACATTGGCATACATGGAAGGGTGGATGTATGTACAGTCATACTTAACAAATAGATTCCATGTTGCCGTGCGTCTGTTCAGTAATAGATCACAGATGACGTCAAAATGTGGTAAGAACAAAAAGTGGCACACGAGAGCGATAGCCGAGTGTGTCACTGATGTTCTTACCACATTTTGACGTCTTCTGTGATCTATTACTGAACAGACCCACGGCAACATGGAATCTATTTGTTTTATATAATAAAGAATTTAACTTTATTCGCATAAAAGCTGATGGTGACGTCAATCGTGCGTCTGTCCTCTAATAGATCATAGGCAAGAACCAATCAAAATCCGTGAATAACGTGGGTTATTATATAAAGTCACATGGTGGGCAAAACCAAATTTTCTCGCACAGATTTGTGACCATATTTTCTTACTCATGCTGCTCTGTGAGTAATGATAGTAATAGTAATAATAACAGTGATATTGATAATGATGCTAATGATGGTAGCAAAACTTTTGAAGGGCGCGGGGCATAAAGGGCGTAATGTCAATTATTTTTTTGCCTTTTTCGATTTTGCGCAAAAGGGCAACATTCTTAACCCATTGACTCTCAGGGGTTCCCCATTGACAAATTATCATTGTCTGTCGTTAGACAGAGTATAATAGTAACTAATTATGGCCGGTTTAGGCCAGTTTGGGAATCAAAGGTTTAAGGCCACTTGAAAATTTTCAGCAGATTTTGAGCAGAATCAAAAGATAGCTGACACTTTGGCTTGAGCTACTGCCCCGAGTCCTTCAAATATTTTACTATTTGGACAATTTATGGGGAGAGCTATTTGAAAACTGTTCTTTTATAGATGCAACCATTGATGAAAATGATGAAATGGCTTTTTTGGATGGTGAGTTGTAGTATATTATTGTACAGACATGCCACAGCACTGATCTCAAAAGTGCAGAGGTGTCAATAAAATACCGGGTACTGGCCTTATCGCGGTTTTGGAAGCCATCTTGAAGAGTAGGCAAACATGTCCGAAAACAACAGTGTTTCTATGGGAATCTGCATTAAAATAACTTGAGAAAACCTTGAATGTAGAAAAATTTGTGAATGGCAAACTTTAGTTCCTAACCAAAAGATTTTATTGACAAAATCTGGGGATCCTATCTGCACTAGAATTTGCCCAGTGGAGTTTTAAATTTTGCCATACAATTGCTTGAAATTTATGCTCAGTCAGACAAGTGTCTCAGGGGTAAATGGGTTAAGTTGCTTGTCTAACTGCAATGATCCAGGTTTCACTTCATGCCCATCCCGCAGTTTAATTGAATTTATTGTCAGATCATTTCATTGACCTCTTACATGCATCACCTACCAGTTAGCTTAGTTGATTGAGTATTGAACCACCGTGTGGGAGGTCGTGAGGTCAACTCTGGGCTGGACCAACACTCAGGGTTGGCTTATGGTGCATGAGACCACAATCATAAGCAAAAACAACCATAAATAAAAAGGGACTTAACAAAGTGCTGGAGCATGTAGATGTATGTAGATATAATTATTTTGAACTGCAGTATTGACAAGCTCAGGAGCTGGCATCCTAGTCCTAAAGCAAGTGTGGCACAACTTTCATTTCATTGTCATCCAGCAGTTGAAGGTCAATATAAAATTCGGGTCAGAATAAGTTTAATTCTATTTGATTTTTCATTATTAATGGGAATAAAATGATGGATAATAAGACTCGAATTCGATTAAAATCATTTTGACCTAAACTACCTCATATTTTGATCTAGAACATACACACTGTCTAATCAGAAGACAAGAAAAGCCATGTCTTTGGCTTCTAATTGCCTGGTATTCACTCACAAAACAGCATGAATTACTGGTAATTTTCGCTTCAACAACATATTTTTTGCAAAAATGCCTGGTTATTTTTAACTTACATGTAGTACATGAATATAACATTGTTTGTTTATCTCATAAGGTACCTTGGACTAAAACTATTCAGACAAGATGAGAGCTGGCTCACAATGAAATGCCTCCTGCACTAGCATTAATCAAAGGAAGTGCTGTCTTAAAGTGTAATTCCTTTTCAATAGTTAATACAGACATTGTAAATTGATATTGGTATAATATAAGTTATTCTTTGGACATCGGGAAGAAATGTTGGTTTAAAGTAGTTCTTGACAGGCACTTAGAGATGAGGTTAAAAAGAAACCACCAAGCTCACTATGGAACCCAGTGGGTTAGTTTGGCCTGTGAAGCTTAAAAAAATCTCATACCCCATCTCATCATGGTTGTAGTCTGTAACAAAGTCCTTTTCATTTGCTAAGAATAGCCAGCTGGTAGCTCTCAGTGGCATTCTTCTCCTTTAGATGAATTGCAAGAGTGATAGTGTTTTTCCTAAAATGAATGAATGATTTGTTTATTACAATCCACTGCATTTGAGGGAGGCACTGCATTTCAAGTGCTGGTCAGATAATGCATAAACAGCGCAAAGAAAAATACAATGATTTGTTGAATTATATTAAGGAAAAGGTAACTTTTAACTTTATTTATGTGTCTAGTTGTTCTAGTGCTTGAGCACTAATTGGGGACACTGTAAACTGAAAATTAATTAACAATCAAGGTAAATCAAGTTGAATGTTGGTTTTTGTAGAGAGGGGAAAACCGGAGTACCCGGAGAAAAAAGTCTTGGTACAGAGAAGAGAACCAACAAACTCAACCCACATATGACGCCGAGTCTGGGAATCGAACCTGGGCCACATTGGTGGGAGGCGAGTGCTCTCACCACTGCGCCATCCCTGCACCCCTAAAAATAATTATTAAGCTAGATATGGGAGGGTGGTGCAGTGTCTTCATGGTTAGTATGCTCAACTCCGGATTGAGTGGTCCAGGTTCAGGTCCTGGCTGGGGACATTGCCATCCGTGTCAGACAACAGTACAACGCCCACAGCTAGAACCAATGCGACCCACAGAGATGTGGCCCTTTCCAGACAGGAGAATACATAGCTGTCCTCACAAAATATTATTCTCAATGGCCATCTGCTAAGATCTTCAAAACAGTCACCTCAACCGCCCTGCTTTTTCACCAAACATGGTTACCCTGAAGAAATCAAGACTGATAATGCATCATATTTTACATCAGGTCAATTCAAAGAAACCCTGGAGTTATGGGAAGTGAAAGCCAAAACAGTCACCAAGTATTGGCCTCAGGCAAATGGACAGGTGGAATGACAAAATGAAGTTGTTGAGAAACATGATTGTTCAAACCACTGTCATCAAAGGAAAAGACTGGAGAAAATCCCTACTGACTGTTAAACTATAATCGCACCGCTGGGCATTGCACCACCCCACATTGCTAAACTGCTAATGCAAAGGAAACTCTGAACAAAGATAGCCAGCATTCAAACAGTGAGGAGTACATCTGATTCAATCGTCAGCGCCAAAGCTGCCCAAGAAAAATGATTGAAAGCGAAAGAGTACATCGACCGTAAACGACAAAATGGGCGATCTTGTCCTGATCACCCAGCGACACGTCAACAAGTATTTGACAAAATTCCACAGAAACGTCATGAGAATCATTGAAGTTTGGAGCACACAAATAGTTATGGAAGATGAACAAGGGAAACAGCACAGGCATAACTCGTTACGTGTGAAGCTATTTGTTTAATGGGGTTCGAAACAAGTTAACACACCAGGCTTCGGTTGTTCAAAAGGTGGATAACGCTATCCACCGGATAAATCACTATCCAATACAGTGGATAGCGATTTATCTGGCAGATAGCACTATTCACCCTTTGAACAACTGGGACCAGATTTAGATGATGACATCATAATTAACCATTGCCCTACGACCACATCCACGCCATCTTACACAGGTGCCAACCAACCCCACCCAGCAAACAGCAACACCGCCTAGTGCAACTCAGACACCAGGCCAATCAAGGCCCCAAAGATTGGCCAGGCAGAAGATCACACCAGCTTACCTGAAGGACTATGTGTCAAAATAAGAGAAAGTTTTGAGCTTTGTTTACTTTATTGTTCCTGTAGAGCATTAAGCTAAATTTTGATTGAACATTGAATTGAACTACAGTGTATAATTGGCCACTCCATTATTTCACAGGAATAACAGAATTACTAACATGAGGTTTTGACAAAATGAGAAACAAAAATTTGCACAGAAAATTTATCTAATAACTATGTTGTTTGCATTTGCTTTTCTGGCTGTTAATGACTTGGATATTTAAAAGCAAGGAAATCACCTAAAATTGAGCACTATACATGTCCATAGTAGGGATGTATGGTTTTTTCTGGCCCTGGTTTTGGATCCGCTTGCGCATCCTGCCACATTCCTTGTCTGATTTATTTGTATTACAGGAATTTAAGGGTAAAATAGTTTATGTTTATCTGAGCGAAGCGAATTAGAACATAAGAGATTTTACCAATAGTTTTACGATGAAAGCACACACGGGGCTGTACAGGCTGTGTGATTTCAAAAAGACACTCGGTTTAATGTTCCGCCATAACTAACTTCAAGATCTTGAGATTGCTGGATCGAGGACAAAATGACGTCAAACGCTCACTAGTTTAAGAATGCGATGCATTTATACACCGCAGAACTAATATGCAGCATGGGAGTTTTGGGCTTTCAAACTTTGAAACTCGTGTTTTGCATAATATAATTAGGCAGCATTCATACCCTGAAATTTTAAGCTAGTGAGCCTTTGACATCACTTTTCCCTAGATCCAACCCTCTGAGGTCCAATCAGTCAGTTTTGATTGTGAGTAATGGCGGACTGTGAAATCCAAAACTTAAAATCAAAGTAAATGGTCTTTGGATAAAAGTCAAAGCTCGAAATTTGCCAGTCAGGTGTGAAGCAAATACAGGGGCACTTAAAGGCATCATTATTTTACTCAGCGGTCAGTCAAACCATTTTTCATCTACCAAACCTAAACCTTGGATTTTCATTTTGCATGAATTCTTAGAGATGGTTGCCTATTAAGTTGCCAATTAACACAAACACCCAGTCAGTTATGGGTTTGAATTCTGTGTAGTTGCTTACCCCTGGTCATATCTAATGTAATCATCTTTCTAACTTGCATTTCATGTTCGTTTTGCAGTTCAAAAAATATACAAAAGTTCATATATTCTTAATTAAGTCCTTGCCATTAAATTTACCAACGGTCATTACAGGGATAGATCAAAGATTTTTGATAGGGTGTCAGTGATACATGTATACAGATCTAACGTGATCCATTAAGGCATACCCATTCCCTCCCCCTAAAAAAAGTTGGATTTGTTAGTGTTGAAATATCATTATTTCATTGGAGTTTAGTAGTTTGAAGGACTGTTGTTGATCATATTGACTGACATTTCATGAACTTATCAAGTAAAATGGCTTTGACCACGTTATATTATTTACTGGAAATATTTCTCAATCCCGCAGTCCTCTCATATATCCGCAGTTCAAATTTTCCTTTTCACCAGTAGCCTGCTTCAGGCTCTCAGTCGGGAAAGAACAAAACTGCGTGCGAAAAACGAAGGGGTTGTACCCCCACTCGTTTTGCTCGTTTTCGTACGCAATTTTTTTTTTCTCTTTCCCGACTATCTGGGAGCCTGGAACAAGCTATTTCACCAGGGGTATGTGGGTTTAGCGTTTTCCCGCCATTTAAACTAACTCGCGCGAACACAAAGCATTTAAAACTTGCGAGGAATGTTCTGTTCCCGTGAAAATGGTTAATTATCCTTGGAATTACTCCAAACCTTTTAGTCATGGGTTTTTGGTTATTTCCTTTTTTGTTTTGAGTCCTTGGTTTTAACCGTGGTGGCTTGAACTACTGTGGTAAATTCGTGTTTCTTTCATGGTGCGCTTGCTTCCATATTTGCAAAATGGACTTTCCATATTTGTCAATGGCACCCATAAATTTTGTAGCGTGGTCCACGAAAGCAAAGCTGTAGATTTCGCGTAACCGAGCTTGTCGATTTAAGAAAATTGCCTGATTTCATTCGAATTTTCGCATAAGTTATATTCTCAACGAGTTTTATTTTAACAAAAATTATGTATCGAACTGTTGTGAGCGCTGGTCGTCGATTTTACTTAATCAAGACTTTGAAAACAACTCTCCTGACGCACTCGCCTGCGAGATCTCTCAATATTTCGTTTACTTTGGCTCGTTGTTCTTCAAGTTTAGCACAGAAATTTAGTTTGGAACAGATCGCTCCACCTGGCGATGACTTTATGCGGCGACATATCGGTCCAGATGCAGTCGAACAAAGCGAGATGCTGGGAACTCTGAATTTACAGGTAACATGAATTAATGAATGATATGAGTTTCTGTGGCGCATACTGTTGCGTTGTTATGAACAGGAGTTGAACTCGTATTTTGTCGTTGTTTTAGAGCGTTGATGAATTGATCGAGAAAACCTTGCCGTCCGTAATCAAATTTTCGAAGGATCTGGAAATGAAGGAACCGTTAAGTAAGTTGTAAATATAGAAAAACATGTTTTAATATAGCTAGGAAAAACGTCGCGCCGCGACTGTTTACGATGCTAAAATTGAATTAATGCAAGTTATAATTCTAGGATCTTGCCAATGGTTTGGTTTTCCAAAGTAATTTTCCGCCGCCGGCATGTTTTTGTCGGGTGGAAAATCACTTGAAACAGCGGGATACTTGACACAATTACCCTCCGGTCATTTTGGCTTCGTGCATGCGATGTTCCAAACATGTTACTGTGTAAATATTAACTTTCTGCCATTTATCGGGTCATTTTCCGTGTCACTTACCGAATGGATCACATGATATTTCAATTTGGGACACCGCGTCACGCAACTCCTTGCAAGTTTTATATTGCAACCACAGGTCACCCAAGCTCTCTATTGGTGACTATATATGGGGAAATACAGGAAGCATGGAGTGAAGTTCAAGGAAATTTGTAAGAAATTACAAATGAAAATGGATAAAATTTCCCACATGGCTTTTTGTCGTTGTCCTTAATACTCACACACAGTTTCAGAAAAAAATTAATAAGGTTGACTATCACCTCCTCTAGAAGGAAAACGAAAAAATTAGAAGCTGACACCGCCATCCTAGTCCAATCGACCCAAATGTGGCATGATTTTTTTCATGCAAACCGAATCCAATCGGTAAATAAAGATGTCCAACTCTTGGAATAAGAGATGCCTGAAACTCTGAAACCACTAAAGGCTCTCCAGCTAGCTGAGTGAAGGCAGCAGGCTCTGTGAAGCTTATAAATTGACCTTCCTTCCTTGGGGCACCTAGTGACAAGTAAACTGATTTGTCATTGGCCAGGGACATAGTGTTGCTAGTCAACCCCCTTATTTTAACAAATGGGCACATTCTCTTCGAACAGAGCAGAGAATCAACTTTTGCAATGATTAAAATTCCACTCTTATACTGTTCATAAGGAAGTTGAGTGTTCCTGTTATTATTGTAGGTGGCCTGTAATCTCTGCAAACAAAACTATTAAAAAAGTGAATTAACTTCATACATGTATATTTAAGGTGATTCCTCAGAAAAAAAAGTTGAATGTTCCCTACTAATCCCTGTTTTAAGAACTACAATAAAAAAGATATGTCACCGTGCTTACTTAAGAGATACAATGGGCCAATCTTACCTCATTGATGCCTGTACTGATACTGATCATGCGTGTTATTTCCTCAGCTCAGGGTACATTTTGCAGTAGCTAAACGAGAGGGTTTTTAAAGTAACACTTGAAAAAACACCTGATAGGTAGAAAGTCTAGAGCACATGGAACACTGTCTTATATAGTTTATGGAAAAATCACTGAACTTAAAACGACGTTGACTCCAAACCTTTCTCAAATCATTTATTTCAAGATCATAATTTACAGCCTTGGGTAAGGGGCTTTGTGTACATTTTTAGCTATATCTGTGTTTTTCTTTCTGATAAATTTAAAAAAAAAAATCTTTTTAAAGGGGATAATTTGCACACCAAAAATATGGAGTAAAAAATATAGGTCACCATGCTCGTTTAAGAGTAAAACACCATTGTACCTGCCTGTCTTGATTATCGTAGATTGAAACAACAAAATTCGCCTTGTTCTTGGAATGTGCGCGCTTATTCGCAAAGAATTATGGGTCATTCACAACCTCTCTCACCTGTTTTGAGAACTGTTTTACCATATATGATCGACTTACACCATATTTCCAATCTTGCAAAGTTGATCCAATTAATTTACTATTGACACCATATGCACAGTGCAATACTGAGGAATCACCATAAAAATGGGCAAGTTTTAGTGCTACAAATCCCAGAAAGGGATGGACATGGGCCACCAAAGGAACCAACAAACCCTGTCATCAATATAGTGACTCCTCCCTCCCCTCTTTCCCCCCCCCCCCCCCCACCCTCACAGCATTGTCAGGACACTTCAGGCTCACAGCAAACCCAACCAACATTAATTTTTTTTGTTATCCTGGTTTTCACATCTCAGTGCTCACTGCACCATCCAAGTTTAAGTTTATTTATTCTTTGAATTACTAACATTGTTCAATATTTAGTCAGTGTGTCGCTGCTTCCAAAAGTAAAATAATGTGCAATTAAACAGAAGAAGAGGTTTTCATTAATTAATTAATGTAAAATGATAACAAAAGTTAACTGTAAAAATAAAATGTATTTCATTGCTAGCAGAGCTTTTCATGCCATGAGGGACCTATGCTGGAAGGGAACAAAGATTACACAAACACATTTAGATAATTTAATTTGAAAATATCATACTTTGATGAAGTTGATAACCATTTCTGGAGCACCTTATTCAATGTAATTGCAGGTGAGACAGATATGTTAGAGAAGCTATGGCAGATAGCTGAACGCAATCAGATATGGAGATCATATATTGGAATGGGTTATTATGACTGTCACATGCCAAAGCCGATTCTAAGAAACATCTTGGAAAATCCGGGATGGTAAGTGTTTTAGTTCTGAAGAGACATTTACAGAAGAAACGACAAGAATTTGGGTGTTGACCATAATGTGGTAGCAGTAGTCTATTAAGTACGCTGACTCTTTACCTCAGATCCTTGTGAAGTTCGAATGACAGCACACAATCTAAAGCTTTTTTTCTAGTTGTATGTCAACATAACATGTATAGTACCAGCAAGCATCAATAACAAATACACAAAGTACAAGATGCTGAGTGACCTGGCCTACAAAATACTTGGAGTACGTGGATGGTGATTGGTTAATAAGAAACTTGACTTATCATTAAAGTCCTTATTTCAAAACTTTGACTTGCCCTTAACAAGATTGCTATATTATTTACTGTTTATACTGGTTAGTTGTGAACCATTTTTAACAGTCTTAATAGGATAAGGTTTCCTATAACTGTGTGGTAGACCATCCAAACTTTTCTAATTATTAGAAGGTCATACCATCTCTATTATATGAAGGACTTGAATTTTTGGCAATATTAATTCATCAATGCAGGGTTCTCCCTAGTTTTCAGCGCAACAGGTATGGCATCTTTTCAAACCGGTAAAGCAATTTGTTAATGTTGGACGTTCTGCAAAGGACGTTTGCAGGTGATAATAAGTGCTCTTACATGCGGTAAATTTTACCGGTTACTGCCTGATAAGGAGAACCCTGCAATGATGGCATAAAATTGGAAATTTAATCATTCTAATCATAATCATTTTTGTGACTTTATGTCTTTGCAATTTGTTAACAGTGGGGTAACATGTACATTAACTTGAGGTTGCAAAGTTTTAGCAATTTTTGTTTGCCCTTTTGAGACTGCATCACTCGTTTATTGGTTTTTAACACTTTATCTACCCAGTATTTTTTAGAAGAAAAATAAGTTATCAGTACTGTTAATTATCTATTTTCAAGAATTTTTTTCTTTCCAACACATCTTGAAATGTACCATACACACCAACTCAGCTTGGACAAAATGGAAAACTTCTTGAAACTGAATTTCAGAAACCATTTTTTCAGAAGACTTGCTGTAAATCACTCAGTAGTTGACAAATTACAACCATTAGTTCATTTTTAACTCATCAGGACCACACCCTACACCCCTTACCAACCTGAACTGGCACAGGGGCGACTGGAGTCTCTATTGAATTTCCAGACAATGGTCAGTGATCTTACAGGTTTGGACATTGCTAATGCATCACTTCTTGATGAAGCAACGTCTGCTGCTGAAGCCATGGCCCTGTGCTATAGGTGAGTTAGAAATGATTGTGTCTTTTTATCTTGAATAAATGAGTTTACATGTTAGTTTCTGAAGAACTTGTGGTGCTGTGTCCATGGGGAAGTAGAATACAGAAAAGGGTTTTTTCAATGGAGTTGGCACGGTAAATTAATCACCATAAAGAAATTTGAAAGCTGATATTTTGAGCTCAGTTGAAGGGCTAACACTGGAAACGTCAGCTTTCAATTTTCTTTATGGTGGTTAACTTACCATGAGCCCTTCTCTGTTAAACCTTAGAGCTTGGAAACCACTTTGTCCTAAACAAATGCCTGTAATTAGGTCCATCACAAATACTATTTCTAAGAGATCCTCAGCTATTAGCTGTTGCACAGAAAGGTAGAGGGCTGTAGTGTATGGCATTTAGACCAAAAAGGGCACCATTATGTTAAAATAAAATTTCAATAATGTGCATGTGATCTGCTGCAGCAAGTGCAGATGAAGAGCAAAGATTGGATTTGAATTAGGGACCAAGAAAGTAATTTTTTTGGAGTTCGGAATGGGATATAAGATTCAGTGCATCTACATGTTAACCCTGTGCTGACCACTGAAC
>NC_090878.1:2324246-2354246 GCF_036669935.1 Montipora foliosa | reverse complement strand
TTTCCCTGTTTTTTTTGTTTGTTTGTTTGTTTGTTTGTTTGTTTATGACTAATTAATGTGCCTTGGAAAGTGGAGCAAATCCCCAAGAAAGTGGGTCATCAAGTCTACCTGTGTACTGGGCAAGTTGGGATTTCAACCTGTGTCTTTGCCTCTTTCTAGGTGCTGCAATTCCAGGGCAAAGTTTTAGGGCAATGCTATCAAAAGGAGCTAGTCACTTGTTGCTTTGATTTTTCAATAATTATTGCACAAATACATGTTTCAACAAGCCCAGTCACATTTCAGTCCTGTGGATGCCAGTTTATGGCCTAGATGCTGAGAGTCCCTTCAATTTTGAGCCCTTAGATTTTTTTCTGAGTATCCCTGAGTCATCACTGTAAAAGCACAATCATTTCTCTAACAACACTGTTGTAATCCAAATCCTTCAATGGAATTTATCTCTTGCTTGAAAGCTTTTTCTTAGTTTCATTATTTAATCCATTGATTCCTGAACTGCGCCCCATTGATAAGTAAAATCGTCTGGCATTTAAGACATTAAAATCTTTTAAGTCTCACTCCTTAATAGAGTCATTGGGTTAAAAAGTAGTTCTTTTTAGGCCTTGACCCTCTTAAATCTAAAATTTTAGTACAATAATGTCCCAGCACTTTAGGGCCTGATGGTGACGGATTGGAGGTGATTGTTGGTGACAGTACATCTTTCGACTTCTCAAACCAAGATGTCAGTGGTGTTTTGTTCCAGTATCCTGACACAAATGGCAACATTGTTGATTTTTCAAAACTCGTGGACAAAGCTCATGATGCTAAGGTGAATTTTATAATACGCATGTTCTGGACTGAAAGAGTTGAGACCTTTCTCCATTTTTTGGACCTTTTAGACAACAACTGAAGTGAAGGCCATCCATTGTGGTAAATTTGATTTCCAAAAGGAAGTTACTCTTATATTATGGTCTTGTTATTTTAGGCTCTAGCAGTTTGTGCCACAGATCTTCTTGCACTGACAATTTTAAGGCCTCCTGGAGAGTTTGGTTGTGATGTTGCTGTGGGATCCACACAAAGATTTGGTGTTCCGTATGGTGAGTCATGAGAAAAATGAAGTTTACACGAGCAAGTCGTCTCAGTTATCACTGTTCCTGTATGTGTTTTCCTGGCGCAAATGCAGGGTTCTTACGGGTCACTGGAAACCTGGAACGTCATGGAATTGAAGAATTATATTTTCCAGGCCTGGAAAGTCGTGGAATTTTTGGTTGATCATGGAAAGTCAAGGATAATTTTAATTATAAATGTTCAATTAATCATTGCAGTGTCAAAGCAAGGATAAAATGGAATAAACATGAGTTTCTATCAAACAATCAAACGTTTCACTGAGTTGGTTTGAAAGAGGTTGCTGATTTCTCAAATTTGATCTGCGTAATAGGATAGTTTGAAAATTTTCTTATGTGACAGCTAAACTTAAGGTCATGGAAAGCTAGAGAAGGTCATGGAAAAAGTCATGGAAAGTCCTGGAATTTGAAGTGCTTAAAAGAGTACAAACCCTGAAATGGTTACAGTGTGGGCCTAGCTAGTGTATTGGTAATGTAAAAGTTGCAAAAGACGAAGCAGTGGTCTCTTATGCAGAAGCAAGAGCATGGTAATCAGGATTTCAGTTCACTGACAGCACTAGTGACTGTTGTCAGATGCTTTTTGCACTGGCTTAGCATTGACTAAATTTTTAACTTTTGAGACATGATTGTCATCTTTTTACCAGGTTATGGGGGCCCTCATGCTGGTTTTTTTGCTGTGCGTGACATGGGAAACTTAAAGAGATTGATGCCCGGTAGAATGGTAGGAGTTACAAGGCAAGATTCTTTCGATTCAAGTATTCTCTTTTACGGAACATTTCGACAGACTGTATCTTTCAGTTATTCAAAGATTGACAGACTTCCTTTTTTTTTTGCTAATTGTCTATGTGACTGCTTGTCTTGATAAATGACCAACAGACTGATTTAATATCAACCTTGATCTTTCAGTCTCTCATATTTCTGTCCCCGGGGGCCAGAGAAAGAGAGACCCAGTGTGGTCTGGTCACAAGTTTCCCAAAATATGGGACATCACAGATGGTTGGGAGACTGACCCCTTCCTGAATCTTTATTAATATTAATTAATATTAATATAATACTAATATTATATAATAATTAATTCTTCCGAGATCTTTAACCCAGTGAACCCTTGGGTGCCCTAGGAAGCCCTCAGTTGACAAGTAAAATCGTCAGGCGTTAGACAATTATTAGAGCAAACACTTATGTGTATGAGCAGATCATTCCAACAGAAGAAAAACCTGGAAACAAGTTTGATAAACTATTTTGCTGTCACTTTGGCTATCTGATGAACTTTCATTCTTAGCTCATTGTCCATGGTGTATTGACTGACTGACTGTCGCTTGCAAAAGAATAATTGACTGTCTTCATTCAACTGTGTGACCAGTGTAGTGGTCCTGCGACTGACTTTTCTCAGCGAATGGCTGAAATACATGAATGCCTGATTTTTAGGTCATTTAGTGCATTTGATTGAATGCTCACCTTCAACTGACAGGCTTTTCAGCCAGTTGTTTTTGTTACGGAAATTCGCATTGTTAATCACAGCAATCTGATTGCCAAGGATGAATTTCAGCTTTGGCTCGATTTTTATATATGAAAATTGTGCCATGGCACTTAATGCCTGTCAGTTGAAGGTGAGCCTTTAATTGACAAATTTTGTTTTGTGAACTCTTTGATTTGTTTTTGCAGGGATGCACAAGGCAAGCCATGTTACCGCTTAGCACTTCAGACACGTGAGCAACACATAAGACGTGACAAGGCAACCAGTAATATATGCACAGCACAGGTAAATAGCATCGTGAACCCACAATATTTGTGTGCAGATAACGCTGAAAATGGCAAATAATACTGAAGGAATGGAATTGTGCACGTAACATCGCAGCTAAATTACTCTCTCTTCAGATTGAAAGAAAATTCATGGCAAGAAACAATAGGAGAAAAGTGGCAACTGCTAACCCTTTTGTTTCGAAAGAGCGAAGTTGAAAGTTAGTCACAGAGGGAAAAAATTCAGTCGCAAATGCGACAGTCACTGTATTGGTAGCAATTTCAAGCCCTGTGGGAGGGAATGAATACCTGACTGGGAGACCATATGGGAATGCACTGCACTGTGTTGCATACATTTGGTATCTGTCATCAACCACCTCATCAAAATAAAAACCTTGTTTAATTTTATACAGTACGCCTTACAGTACTGCTCAGAGATAAGCGTTCCACCAAACGCGTTTTCAAACTAGTTTTCGTGTGACTTTTAACACGTTTGCATTTGCATTTGCTTTCAATGCAGTGGTGAACAGCACATGCTGGATAGGCCAAGAGTATTGGTTAGCAAGCAATGTACAAAGGCAAACGAGCCAACAAGCTTGGGGGGGGAGTCACTGTGCAGACTTAACTGCACCACACAGGAGCGAACCAATTTTAATGACGGCAAAGCGATATATCCAACTCATGTCCAAAGGGAGGGAGGGAGGAAAAAACTTTAACGAATTGCAAACAGCTAGTTGGTTTACTATTATAGAAGACAAACTGCCAAGTGAACCTTGGATGGCTAACTGAAGCTTTAGCTAGACTCTGTCTATTAAAGTAGCCAGTTGCACAGGTTCTACTATGTAGCAGGTAGGCATTACATATGCTCTTTAGCAGTAGATGAATGAGGCCTTAACAGATTTGGCTATTGCAGATGTATCTAGGAACAAAGTCTTATGTCCTCATTTTATTTACAACAAGACTATTGATGTTATGACCTTGAACGACTGACTGCAAAGAACATGAAGATGGCTATCGCGACATGATTAGCCCCTTTAGTACATGCAGTCACATTCCATTAACCAGGTTTTACTGATGGGGGAGTAAAATCCCATGTTACAAAGATGTTTGTAGTTTCTCGAGCAAGAGTATTCTAAGCCTGTTCCAAGCTTTAAGTGGCTTGGGATGAGCGAAATTGTGGCGAGGGGGAGAGAAAGTTGAGCAGAGAATTAGAGCAGAGGTAGCAGGGTAGCGGGAAAGAAGTAGCAAAAGGTCATCCATATTATTATTATTATTGTTGAACAGGGGTAGACTATAGCAGTAGCATATATGGCAGTAACATTGTGTTACTGCCATCTAGTCGTTGGCATGTTGCATGTCGTTGTGCATTAATTAATTAAAAGTTTGCTTACTTCTTTGTCTAGCATTCTGTTGTTATTATGGAGTCCAAGGTTCCTTAATTGTTGTGACAGTGGTGTGGGTTAGAATCCTTTATTTGTTTTGTTTTTAAGGCCCTGCTTGCCAATATATCAGCTATGTATGCTGTGTACCATGGACCAAAAGGTTTGAAGGACATTGCTCAGCGGGTACATGATGCAACTCTTTTGTTAGCTGAAGGTAAAATATCACTACCACTGCCTGATATTGATACCTCAAATAACATTGTTTTATAATTAATTCTTGAACCAGTAAGGGTCAAAGGTCTCTACAACGATGTGCAGACTCCATAAATGTTTTGAATATTTTATAAAACATGTATGGGGCATCATTTCCTTGTGGTTTCTTGTGTTCAAATGAGTTTTTGCCTCAAAGTTAACTCTGGTCAGCTTATAGCCTGTAACCTCCACTGTGCTCAAACCATTTCTGGTGAGATAATTTGTTTTTGAGATCTTATTGTTCTTGTTTTCACTCAGGGCTGAAACGTGCAGGCCACTTGCTGGAAAATGACTTGTTCTTTGACACATTAAAGGTACATATATGACTCAAATGTTTCAGGAAAGTGACTGTTTTGCGGATGTTTTAAATGCTTATGGATCTATTTTGCCTCTTACTCTCACAGGTTTCATCAGGCACTGGTGATATTTCAGACATTTTAGAAAGAGCACAGCAGCGACAGATCAATTTGAGGAAGTTTGATGACAAAACCGTATGTATCGCTTTTGATAGATATTTTTGCAGGTGAATTGAACTTATTTGTTTACCTTATTTTGTCCCTTTTTGTCCAAGGTTGGAGTTTCTCTTGACGAAAAAGTAAAAGAGAAAGACTTGGTTGATTTGTTGTGGGTGTTTGGTTGTGAAAGTTCAACAGTAAGTTAACTGCAAGTTACTGTTTCCATAGCATTATTCAATTGTTGCTTTAGGCGATTAGCTGAATGCCCAAACCCCAACTTCTAGGACCAGGGACTTTCTTTTCTGGTCTCTATTCCTCAACAAATCCATTTAAGTTATGAAGCCCACTTGGGACTCAAATCTTATTGAACTAGCGTTTGTTGTCATTGAGACTTTCAAGCTTCATAAAATCAACAAGGTAACAAGCCCACATTAGGGTGTATATCACCATTGTGGCTTGGAAGAGATAGATAAATGTACACAGAACATACAGGTGAACCATCTCTGCATGTAAAGGTTTCTTAACTAAAGCCAGAATTACCTTGTTTAGTTGGCCTTAAGAAATCACTAAATATCGTTGTGTTCATAGCTTAGAAAGTAATCACAAATTCTTATGCCATGTGCTGGTGCTAATAGAGACATTTGAGCTGTTGAAATCTAGCTATAGCTCTCGCTAGAATGACAAATTTATATAACAATACAACTATCAACAAAGAAAAACGTTGCTTCCCAATGTTCGTTGAAATAATTTTTTTCTGATTTTCCTTTTTGTGTGGCCTTTAGCCTTTTAAAAATCAGAATTTTCACTTCCAAGGGGGTACAAAACCATGCTAGTACGGAAAATGGGGATATAGCAAAACTGTGACGTCAATACCAGAAAAAAATAATTCTTCCAGGGCCCAAATTTTTCTCTTTTTTTAGATTGAGAGGTTTCTGAAACTGCTTCTAAACTAGCACTTGAGGTTTTGTACCCAATGGGAAGTGAAAATTCCAATTTTTAAAAGGCTGAAGGCTGCACAGAAGGAAAATTGGTCAAGAGTTATTTTGGTTGTTTTTATCTCAAAACCATGATGTTTCAATTGAGTTAATAAATTAAAATCTGTCATACGCACTTTAATTGTCACAAATATCACTTACCCCGGGGAACCCAAGGAAGCCCCCATTGGATCTGGCATTTAGACAGTAAAATATTTGGGTGACCATTGGGAGTTATGGGGTTAAGAATGGACTTAGTCTATTAATTTTCTCTGGCTTTGTGTTCAGTAATTCAATTATTAATTACCTGCAACCCCATGACTAGGATCCATATTGTCTTTATTATGAACCTCTCTGTTTCTGTTTTTTACATGTACCGTAAGTAATTATGATAATGACCTGTACACATTCTTCAGAATCAGCTCTGATTATTAGCCAAAAATAACCCTCACCTATTGGCTTGATAGTATGGCCTTGTGAAGGGACAGTAAGTTTTCTCGTTCTGAGGGTAATAAAGAGGATTTACCATGGGTAGGAGGGTTACCTATTAATTAGAGCCAGAAGCTCATGACCTTTAAGTGTTAACTCTGGCTCAGAGCTGGGGTTTTTTGAGTTTAAAAATTTCTGTATTTGAATGTAACATACATGTAGCTTGCACATTCCTGCACATGCAGCTTTGATCTTATTTTTATCCATTTTTTGGGCATAAAATTGGTGTCTTAAAACCCAGTTTTGTTCCAAGGAAAAGAGTTGCAAGTTACACACTTCAAGGTCACATGCGTCTGTTAGAGCAAATTCAGATCTGTAATTAGAATCTGTAGAGGTCATTATAATAATTATTATCACAATAGAAATGGAGAGGTTCATGACTTGCAGACTGTGTTATAATTGACCCCTTTGGACAGAATTGAATTATAACATCAGTACCCTTTGCTGTACTGAGCATTTGAATGGTAGTGACAACTATTTGTTGTGTGCTACTGTTTCAGGACTCATTGGCAGCTAATATGGATCAAGTTCCCTCCAGCAGTATTCTTAGAGGTTCATTCAAGAGACTCAGTGACTATCTGACTCATCCAGTGTTCAACAGTTATCACTCAGAAACAAACATTATACGCTACATGAAACTTCTAGAAAATAAAGACCTTTCATTGTGCCATTCCATGATTCCATTGGTTAGTGATTGAAACCATATGAATATTTACTTACTAGAAAGTATATCTGTTGTGGTTTGTTGTGAGTTCAGAATGCAAAGATTACTTTTTACAATGTAACATTGATTACATGTACTTTAATTAATTAATGAGTGTTTTGTCAAGCACATGGTTCAGAAACTACAAGAAATAAATACATGGCTGCTTGGGTCTTCGGGGTGGCCCTGAAAAACAATCAGGAACTCGCAAACCAATAGGGGTCTCCTGCTAGCGATATTACAACATGGTTCAAAATCTGTAACAAAAGAAAAATCAAAATTGAATTGTTCTAAAAAAAATTGAACTGGGAAAAAATCATCATCATTGTCTAGATCTACTCATTAGCCAGCTGCCAACTTCAAATTTTGTTGAAACCCCTATTTAAATTACAGGTAGTGCATGAAAAAGTCTCTTTCATTGTTGTATCTTTTCCAGGGTTCATGCACTATGAAATTGAATGCCACAACTGAAATGATCGTAAGTCCTTGTGATAGTTATTGTTTTTGTGTTGACTTAAAAATTGCTCTTAAAACTGATCCTGTCTCAGTGAACTGATAGCACTCCAAAGGCGCACGCACAGAGCAACAAAGGTTAGAAAATATGGCAACCTATCATTCTGTGCAAGAAAATTTGGTTTTGCATGGTTACCGTTTGACTGTACATCCACCCCTCCATGTATGCCAATGTGACCATATTCGCAGGCTCAATTTTAGAGAATCAATACTGGTATACTTGTCTCCAGACAGTTTACAGTGTACATATACATTTTTGATATTGGACATCCATGTTAAGGTTAATTGACACCTGTCAAAACAAGGTATCTGCTGACCAGTATCAGGTGACCATATTATGGGTTCAAGTTTAGAGCTCATCAAGCCCAGCTGTTTTTTGAAGTTGACCGCTGACCAGGTACTGGAGTTTGATTGGATCGCAGGCTCAAGCCAGGTTAACCTATCATAAGAATAAATAACCCGGGAGCTGCGCTTTTAGGCTTGGCTAAATCTATATATTAATTATCTTGACCTGTTAACGTGTAAAATTAGGAAGCTAACTAACCTTTGAAACCAGTGCTAATATTGATACACCATGATCTGAGTAATTTGACCAAGTTTTAGTTTTAAGGCATTTCATTTTGGAAAAGGAATAGTCTCTCCTTTTGAGTTCAAATTAGGAGGGGATGAAATGTGGTTACTGCAGCAGGAAGAGTTTTAGAGGTGATGGCCAAAGTTGCAGCGACATGACTTACTATTTTTATTGGAATAACTAGTCAGATTTGCCGATGCCCACCAGAATGGAATGAGTTACAACTGTACAGGCCTCCATACCATATTGGACAATAAGAGAGAATGCATGTAATGTTAGAGTGATTGTAAGACTGCCCTAATTTCATGTTTTGTTCTTAGCCTGTGACTTGGCCAAAGTTTGCCGACATTCACCCCTTCGCACCAGTTGAGCAAGTGGAAGGTTACCAACGCCTTTTTAAGGATCTGGAGAAAGATTTATGTGAGATTACTGGCTTTGATGCTGTATCACTTCAGCCTAATAGGTATGTAGATGTTCTGGAAGGGATTAATATGTACACCCTTCTACTTGCATACTTGAAAAAAAAGACAGCTTGTCGCTTGCTAGATGGTGATATATTCCTCCCATAACTGGCATTCAGGGACCCATCACATTGCATTACCAGTGGAAAGAAGAAAGAGTAGGGAAAAAGCTGAAAACCCCCGAAAAATAAACCACAAAAACACTGTTGAGGAGTTGCTTCTCCACACTGAAAAATGCTATGCAAACATTAGTCCCACATGTACAGCAAGGTCCTCTATGCCCACAAATCCCTGACAGCCCATGTTCTTTGTAGGTTTTGGTTCAATTGAATTTTATTGCACATGTGCCATCAACCTCAGTTATCTAGAATAATAATTAAGAAATGGGATCGTAACAAACTAAAGTTGCATGCGCCGATTCTTTTTTTTGTATGGGCCGCCATTACGGAAAAAAAATATGGCGATGGAAAACAAAGTGGCAAATGCATGATTCGACCAAAATATTTTCTTGTGGAACTTTCGTCTGCTTGGTCCTTGTACTGGGCAAGTTTTAACCAGGCTTGCCATCGTTGGAAGAGGTAATTTTTGAGAGTTCGCTCGGCAGTAGTGATGTAATGTACAAATGCACAAGACCGCGAGGGTATGCTTTGCGTTTGATGTTGTTCGAGGAAATGAGGAGGGTGAATTCACTCAACGCAAAAAAAGTAACGCAAAATTATGTAAAAAAAAAACCCAAGTATACCAATGCAGAAACAACATTTGATCAAAAATTCAAAAGTGTGTAGTTACGACTAAATGGAAGTCGTATGAATGAACATTGCGCGGTCATCTCAGTCTCTGGAGTCATTCTGAATAATTGTCAGCTGTTCCCTTTAGAGAAAACATTAACAACAAGGGAAATTATTGGCCTTTCCAGTCACATTTTCCAAAGAGCATCATTGTTGAAAATTTGCTCCCCGTGCCCTTACGAGAGAATTGAAATTATTAACATAGAGTTTGTAATCGCACTTGCTTGAAATTAATGGTGAACGTGTTATGAAATTTTGGTGTTGCATCAATGAAATGCGAACAAATAATTGTACTGTCTGCACAAAGTGTGAAGTGAAGAATTAAAGGGCTGATGACTGGTTGCTATAAAGGGAAAAACGACATAGCGTTTTAAATTGAATGAACAAAAAGTGTCAGTTTTCTTTTTTGGTTTATGCCAAGAAGCCATACTAAGATGCCTTACTTTTTCCCTCAAAAAAAGTCTGAGTTTCTCAAAAAATAAGACCTAAGATCCCCGTAAAATCTCAGAAAACTAAGACTTTGTCGATGATGGATCCGTTAAAATGGATCTTCGAAGAATTGCAACCTAAGCAACTTCGCGTGAAATGCTCAACGGCAGGTCTTTTAGATATCACGCAATGCAGGATAAATTGTATTCAAAACTCCAAGAGGAAAATAAGCACATGCTAGGAGTGGCGAATGATATTTGAAATAAACGATAACATTCACTCAGTTTTGAGGCTAATGATCATTGTTTTGAGCCATTTCGCATTGGACAACCTTGCAAAACCAAGAAAAAACCTGAATGCAAACACAGACGAAATTTTGTCTCTTGTGCTAGCCGGCTCTTAGTCCTCTACTGGTAAAAAATCAGTTTTATGATTGTAATTTGTATTTGTGCATTTGTACGCTGCATCGCTACTGCCAAGCGAACTCTCGAAAATTACCTCTCCTAACAATGGCAAGCTTGGTTAAAACTTCCGCAGTAGAAGGATCAAGTAGACGAAAGTTCCACAAGAGAACATTTTGGTAGAATCATGGATTCGTCACTTTGTTTTTCATCGCAATATTTTTTTCCGTAATGGCGACCCGTACAAAAAAAAAAAAAATTAATCGCCGCATGCAACTTTCGTTTATTAGACAAAAAGCGCGTCACTTTTGTTTAATAGACAAAAATGACCGTCCTTTTTGTGTAATGAACAGAAAAACTGGAGTCCGGAAACAAACTGAACGCTGTTCTTTGTAAACTTGTTTAATACAACCAAATTGTTCTATTGTGGAGATTCACATGAAAATTATTGTCAAACACCTGCAAAAACTGCTATTCTAGCCACATCTATATTATCTTTGTTGCTTCAAAATGTCAGACATACTATTTTAAATCATTACTCCTCATATTCTTATTCCGGAATAGGGTCAATCAAACGCACCCCGTTAACATGGACTGCATGGTTATCTTCTTGTTTTTATTCCAGCGGTGCACAGGGTGAATATGCTGGTTTGAGAGTCATCCGAGCTTATCATGAACATAATGGAAATGGCCACAGAAAGGTTTGATGATGCTGCTGTCTAGCTGCCTTGACCTCTTAATCTTTAATATTTGTTTCCCATTTCAGCTAGAGTTTAAAGTCTCACTCCCAGGGGTAAATTGGTTATTCATGCTACAGGGAATTTTTTTTCAAAGATTGTTATTTGCATGCTAGCATGAATTAAAATCCTCTGAGACTGTGACATGTTCTGAATTGGCTAAATTTCCAATCAAGCTAATTTTGTATTTTTAGAAAAAAAAAGTACATGAAATTTATTATGCTTGTAATTATTTAATTATTTTTACCACAATGTTGCCATTTGAATAATTTCTTAACATTGTTTGCTTTTGTGGATGCTGCTTCATTATCAATAAAGTTCCTGGTTGATCATTAATAGTATTTGTCCATGGAGCAGTAATTCATCTGTTTACTTGAAATGGTAGATGGGGGATTGAGGAAGCTAGGCATGACGTTTTGCTGACCAAGTTTTATCTAGAGATAAGCAGATCAAAGAATTGGCTAACACAAACTTTCAATGAAGCTCTTCTGCATTATTTCATATTTTGTGGATAGGTAATGCCCCAATCAACAAGGTAGTGAATAAAATAACTGAGTAATGAATATACCCATGTTTGATATTTGAAGGTTTGTCTTATTCCTGTGTCTGCTCATGGTACAAATCCTGCCAGTGCACAGATGGCTGGCTACCAGGTTCAAGTCATCAAAGTTGAAAACAGTGGAAATGTCAGTATGACTGATTTAAAACAGAAGGTATGTTTTGATTTTTGCCCTAAGGAGTCAGTCTAGTTTTTAATATCCTTTGATTGAAAGCAATTTCAGGAAACCAAGCCTTCCCTTGCATTTTATGTGAATTTTGAACCAAATGTGAAATTGTACCATAACATATATAACACCAATTCTTTCTTAACATATTAAGAACCTCAGCAATCGCCTGTATGTGGGCTTCTCAGTGTTAGTTACGGTATTAACAAACCTTGCAACAGCAGAATAGACCATTTTTACAGGTCTGTGCTCAGTTACCAGACCTTTGAATAAAGGAGAGGATGGAGTTGACCTTGTTTTGATACAAACCTTATAATCGCTTTTCTTATGTAAATCATATTGTTGTAATGCTAACAAATTTCTACTTACATAAGAAAAGCAGTGAGGTAGAAAAACAAGGTCAACTGCATGCAGCCTCGCTTTTATTCAAAGGCCTGGTAACTGCATGAGCACAGAACTGTAAAATAGTCTATTGAAAATCCCGTTGCATAGGATGTAACTATGTGTTCATATAGATGGCTATAATTTGCAGGAGCAGTCTCAGGGTTAAACCAGGCAATGCCAAAGACACCTAAAGACCTGGCTCTAGTTGTTCAAACGATGGATAGCGCTACCTGCCGGATAAATCATTACCGGGGTATCCACTGGATAACTCAATAGCCCATTTCTGAGTTGCTGCATGCCTCAGTTTCAAAGCGAGTCCTGGTGCACAGCCATTCAAATGGAAATGAGTTGCGTATTCTTATGCAAATCAAACTCATTTCCCTTACAATAGTAGAGCACCAAGACTCACTTCGAAACTGAGACAAATAGCAACTCGGAAATGGCCCATTGGTTTTTGCTAGTGTTTATCCGCTGGATAGTGATTTATGCGTTGGATAGTGCTATCCATTGTTTGAACAACTGGGGCCTGAAGTCCAGTGCCTTAGCTTTCATAAGGTAATCATTTTTCCCTGTATAGAAACTTTTTAATTCCAACATGATTCTTCCCATGATTCTCCTTTACCTATACTGGTATTGAGCATGTTAAGTAAAGAAGCAATTTCAATTATTATCTTAAGTTGCTTAGTATCATTAACGCCCACGTCGCCAGTGGAGGGTAGGTGCCCAGGAAGCCTGGGGGCTGCAACCGCAGTCACATCCCCAAGGCGCTAGAACACCCGACTGGCCTGCCCAACCCGCAACCAAGCCACGAGCCCCCCGCGCCAGGCCCCCCTAAGGCACCCGTCACACTTGAGCCAGATAGCTCAGTGGAATAATAATAATAATAATAACACACAAAAGAAAAAGAGCACAAAAAAAAAAAAGAAAGGGGGGGAGAGGGAGGGAACGCCGAGAACCACTAAACTCCTAAACCGACTCACAACGCCACGCCAACAAACACGCTGCAAGCACATTGGACAACACATGCACTACGCAGGAATACCGCTGAACCATGTCAGCCCCAGGGCTCCCCCAACCTAAAGAGTGCTGCAAACGCTACAAAAACGCATAACAACGCTAACAAACGCCTGCAAAACGCTACTGACCGGACTAGCTCCCGGTCGTGAACCATGTAACTATAACAAACGCTACAGAACGCACCAAAACGCTGAACAACGCTACCAGACGGCCAAGACACTAACAACCGCCTGCAAAACACTACTGACCAGACTAGCTCCTAGTCGTTAACTATGTTAAATTTTATTTAACTATATACAATAATGATGATTATTATTATTTATTGCATGCCCTCTCTTTTCAACAGGTGGAAAAACACAGCAAAGAACTGGCAGCCATCATGATCACATATCCATCCACTAATGGCATCTTTGAGGAGGGAATCAGGTACAACTATCTGGCATTTCTTGTCTATACACTGCACTTCCCAACTAAGCAGGAATCCTCTTATATCTCTCTGTCTTGTAAATGAAAATAACAGAAGTGTTATCTGATAATTTTACATCCTGTTTTTTTATTCAGGGATATTTGTGACCTGGTTCATGAACATGGTGGACAGGTTTATCTTGATGGTGCTAACTTAAATGCACAGGTTTGTTTAGAGCTTGAGAGTGTGTTAAGTTGATCTCCCTTGAGTTTGTACAACATGCAAGCTAGCGAGCCGTGCGTCAGAGTCAACTTGAAGTTACATGTATTGAAAGCCCACCATTTTAAAATTGGTGCTAACTCGCATTTATTGGAAACTAACTTTTAAAATGGCTGCTTAGACTTAAATGTGAGTCAGCATGTGTGACTCGCATGGTTCGTTGGCTCACTGGCTCGTAGTTTCTTAAGACCCATCTCCGTCTGATAAGCCAGCTTGTCTAAGTTGCAGTCTACTTCATTTGTTAGCTGCCTTTTCAGAAGCCTACTTCTGAAAACATATTACACTCAATTGCAAACACTTCTGTTTGGCATGCAGGGTGTTGAAATTGAGAAAAGCAATGAAATAATATTTTACTGGTATGTTGAAAAAACTGAACATTGAAGATGAGATTCTTGGCAGTTGATACATATTTTTATAACAAATATTGTTTGGAATTGGTACTTCCCATCATACAGTATACATGTAAGTGTTAAAAGGAGGGTTGACCTAACAAGGTTGCTGGTTTTTTTTAAATCAGGTTGGGCTCTGTCGACCAGCAGATTATGGGGCTGACGTGATGCACACCAATCTACACAAAACATTTTGTATTCCACATGGAGGAGGAGGACCTGGAATGGGTCCTATTGGAGTGTAAGTAGTGTCTATATGACCATGATGGTGTCTTTTCACACTGCTTAAGATGTTTGCCTACTAATTCAAAGGTATTTTTGCGCAGTTCACTGACTATGCGGGAAAAGCAGATCTTAACAAGTGTTATTGAAATCCAAAAGAAAATTGGGGTAACCACGCATTTTTCAAAGATAATTAATCAGCAATGTTTGTAAAAAGCTTTAAAGTACAAACTTAAGCTATGTATGGCATTCTTTTCCAAATTGAAGCTTAATTATGTCTGAAAAATGCTTGGTTACCCCCAATTTTCTTTTTGGATACCAAGAGCACTTGCCAAGTTCTGCTTTCTCCGCATACATGTACTTTTGAACTGCGCAAAAATACGCTTGTACACTGTATTAGTAAGCTCCACCGATAGGAAACCTTGAGATGCGCAGAACGTATGCGCAATAACAATTATAAGTAGGCACCTTCCTTAAAAAGTTAAAATTCAAAGACCCCAACTTGTAATGTTTTACAAAGATTAAGGTGGCTAGAAGGTGTTTTCCACAGGTAACAGAGGGTTTTCAATAGGAAAGGCTCACAACACCATTGAACCTTTTAAGAGGGAAACATTTTCAACATTTCAGAAATAATAGATAGATTTAGCCAAGCCTAAAAGCAGAGCACTCGTGTTATTTATTCTTACTGGCCTTACTTAAACAATGAATTTACAGGACAAAACAATTTTGATTTTTTTTTTTGTTTAGTCGTTACGAAAATCGATCAAATAAAGAAAACCAAGCAGAACAAAACAATCCAAAACCAGTTCTGGTCAGCGGTGAACTTAAAAAAAAAAAACCAGCTGACCCTGATGAGCTCTGACCTTGAGCCCATGACATGGTCATGTGTTACTGGTCAGCAGAAACCTCGTCTTGTCGCGTGTCAATTGACCATAACATGGATGTCCAATATCCAAGATATAAGCTGTAAACAGCCACCATGTTAGGCTTATTTATTATTATTACAAGGAAAATTGCCAGAATACTCCTGTAGGCTGTGTAATGCCTCCCCACCTCCACCCGACAGTCTGTACAGGCATACGCTGACGTCATAACCATAATTTCTCGCATTGATAGATTTCCCAAATAATCTTACCCATGGTGCTCTGCTGGCGTGCAATTTTGTAAGGGTGTCTGTGAGTCCCAAACTGTTGCCATGGCAATGGCTCATAATATGAGAATAATAATTATTTATGTAGTAGTTATTTATGAAGCACCATCGGAAGATGAGAAAAAATTCCACTAGATAATTTTTTTAAAGTTTTGTAAAGAATGCAAAGAAAAGAATACTACATGGACATTTTTGCAAAAAATCAAAGTTTCATATAATTTGTTCAACATTTCCAACAAAATTTATTTCAGGTTTTCACAATAATTTTAGGCAACATCTTTACTTCTGGTCAGTTGTTTTCATTCACAAGCTGATGTGGGCAGCATGTGTGGCTTACACATGCACCATCAGCTGAAAACCCTTTCAAGCCTCCTTAACTACCAACCAGTAGTATATAGTAACATACTTCTTTATCTTGTGGCCTAACAGGAAGAAGCACTTGATTCCATTCTTGCCAACTCATCCTGTGGTCTCTCCCGGAAGCACTGCATCTGAAGGTGCCCGTCCATTTGGAGTCATTTCAGGGGCTCCTTTTGGCTCCAGTGCTATTCTTCCTATTTCTTGGTCCTACATCAGGCTCATGGGGCCTAAGGGTCTTGCCCATGCCTCAAAGGTTAGTGAATAGTTATTGTATTAAGTTAGAGTCCTTGATTTTGTTTAGTCTTGTTCAATGTTCCTGTATGAGGTAGCAAAAGAATAAACTGTTGCACACAAAGGGGAGTTATATTCTTGTTGTAATTCTTTTCATCCTAGCAAAACTGATTACAGGGATGTCTTAATCGTTAACAGTGTTTTTATGTGAACCAGTGAAATGGATGTACTTTTTAAAGACAAAGAGGAGAGGCTTTGGCGTTTTGCACCTCACCATCTGCTGATGCAAAAACTTCGAGCCTTGACATCTTATGTATAGGCATTTACTGAATCTTGACCATGACTCAATGTTGGAGGGTTGGAACAGTCATTAACTAACCTGTCAAACATTATTATTCATTTAATAGGATAAATCAACTTTATTTTGAAACTAATAATGAAACCTTAATAGACAATTCAAACAAACAAATGAAGATAATAGTATTTGCAACTTTGTTTAACAAATTAACTTAACAAGGATAAGAGGTATTGCTATGTCATTTAGGTAAACTAAACACAGTGACTCATAATGACGACATTCAGTACAAGCCGAAACTGAAAGAAAATGTACCTTGGTGTCTCAAAGCAGGAGAAAACAAAGCAAAATTTTCTCGAAAGCTGCAAATGATGGACACAAGTCACCGTTAACAGATGGCAACAAGATGGTTGCCACTTCTCTTTTGCACATGCTAGAACGCAAGCCTCTGCAAACTCTTAGAGATCACATGACCATTCTCGTACACCAACAAACAAATACCTCTGCTGCCAACTTAGTCAGGGCTCAAAGTTTATTTTTGGCTTTGGGAGCACGTGTGCGACCAGGTGTAAATTTTTAGGCGCACTGCTGAAATTTTAAGCGCAGAGTTAAAAATTTTAGACGCACAGCTTCAAATATTTGGAGCACGTACTCCAAAAGAATACTTAATTAACGCTCCAAAAAGAGCGACTCAGGCTTCATGTTGCAATATTGGCTTATTGCGGCAGTATTGAACACATGGAAACAAATAAAAGAATCAAGATATTTCACAACTTTATTATTTGGTGCTTGGTTGCGTTATATCTATGTTAAATTTATATTTATCAATCAGAGTACGTTAGTATGGTCAGGTGAGTAAGCACTGGAGAAGTCGCACTGTATTTTGGCTTTTAAGGTGCGGTGGTGCAACCACACATGATTTTTTAGGTGCACAGCCAAAACTCTAGTCGCATATGCGACCAGTTGGTCGTTAACTTTGAGCCCTGTTAGTGTGGGCAAAAAATGGCATGCTGCCAGACATGTTAGGCTCCTTGTTGGTACTGTTGGTTACTCTAATGAAATCAGCCTCTAACTTCAAATTAGGGTGAAACCCTGGCAATGGGAACAAGGTAGATTGGCCTGCTTGTTTCCATCTTTGCCATTTACTTTATAATGTCAAAAGAAAAGAAACATCATAAATGCCTCACAGGCTGCAACATCCTTCTTACCTTTCAAGGAAAAGAAAGAAGTAGTCGTATTAATGACAATGCCCCCTTATAATAAATCCATGTACATAATTTCATTTATCTTGTAGATTGCTATTTTGAATGCAAACTACATGGCAGCCAGATTGCAAGATTATTATGCTGTACTGTTTATAGGAAATGATGGTAAGAATGGGTACTGTACCAGCATGTGGCAATTCTTTATGCATTTTTGGATTTTAGTGGTCTGGTCCTTCATTCTCAGAATAGACAGATTGCTTCTTGTTTCAAATGTGCCATTATTTGTCACTGCACACTAAGCAGTGTACAGGACCATTGTTCTGTGCACCAAGTTTTACTGCAAAGTTTTGTCATAGGATTGGCACTGCAGTTTCAGTAAGAGACTAAATTTTTAAAACTGTATCACCTGTAGCATGAAGCGACTAGGAGTATTTCTACTCCCCCCTGGATGGGATGTCAGTCCATCGCAGGGTTACCCCCAGCATCAAATTTGCTGGTACCCATTTATACACCTGGGTGGAAAGAGGCACCGTGAGAATAAAGTGTCTTGCCCAAGAACACAACGCAATGTCCCTGGCCAGGACCGGAACCCAAACCACTTGATCCGGAGTCTGGCACATTAGCCATGAGGCGACCGCACCTCTCATTGTCTGGTGTCAGAGTAAAATTAATGCTTTAAATGGCTGTTTTGGAAGGGAAATAGTTGGTTCATATAAACTGACCATGAAGTATTTCAGTAAACAATATTTATTAATGAATGAGAGACCTGAGTGATCCTCACACTTAGTTAGACACTTTAGCAATTGTCGCTCCTAACTGTGTGGCTTCTAACCTTAGCTGGTAGGGCATTGCACAGGCATCACAGAGGTCGTGGTTTCAAATCCCATTGGAGACACCTGAATTTTTCAGATAATCACTGAGCCTGAGGCGAATAATTGTTTTAGTATAAATACACAGGTGATCATTTCAAAAAAGAGAAAAAAAAAACATTTCAACGCGAAATCGTCTTCACTTACAGTGGCAAAACGACTACTGGCAGCCATTTTGTCCGTCGAGGTGATTATCGGCTGATAATCGGAGATAGCGAGCCAATGAGAGCGTGCGATTTTGTATAATCACCTGTGTATTTATACTAATTAACAATAATTCGCCAAAGGCAAGGTATCGGTGAATAAAAACAGAGATGAAGTCGAGGTTTTTATTCTCTGATTTTCACTGAGCCTGAGGTGAATAATTTTGTTTTAGTATAATTACATAGGTGATTATTTTTAAAGTGTGCATTTCCTTTAAAACAATAGGCCTTTTGCAACAAACGATTACATGGCACAAAATCCGCCACGCTGGAGGGCAAGCTCATTATTATTCCCCCACTGTTACATTAAAACAAAGAGACCTGAACCAGTCAAGCTTGACTTGCCTTTGTTTTAATGTCCCAGTGGGGGAATAATAATGAGCTTGCCCTCCAGCATGGCAGATTTTGTACCATGTCATCGTTTGTTGCAAAAGGCCTATTGATTTGTTTGTCAATCACCTTCACAAAACAGTTTGCGGCCATTTTGGAAAAACTGCTTATATTAGGTGATTATCACGTAATAAACACCTCAAGTCCAACCAATCAGTGCAGAGAATTTTCAACAATTACCTAGTATGTAATTATATTAATCGCTCACTGGAACACTATGTCCCCATAATTTAACCCATTGACATCCAAACCGGCCGAAACCGGCCAGACTTAGTATTTTAGTCTGTCTAACGCCAGACGATTTTACTCGTCAATGGGTTGAAGGTCAATTAACTGCAGTAAGAAAGATTTTTGAGCTGACATTTCAGGCATTAGCCCTTTGTCCCTTTTCTACAGCTACATTGTACACCCTATTGAGTGCAACAGTGAAACATTTTTCATTGTAAAGACCTATAACTAAATTTTTTGATTTCATTTTTTTCACTCTTCAGGATACTGTGCTCATGAATTCATAATTGATGCGAAGGATTTTAAGAAAACTGCTGGTATTGAGGCCATTGACATTGCAAAGAGACTGCAAGATTATGGTACATGCTCAATGATAATGATTATTTTAGTGAAATTAAATTCTAGTCAAGCCGCATGTTTAAAAAAATTCTGTTTCATTTGAATTGTTACTCACAAAATAATTGTGAAAGTGGAATGCCTGGAGATGTAGCAATTTTAAATGAAATTTGGAAAGAATAGGTATGACTGATGTTTTGAAAGCTCTTAAGGTTGGATGAGCCTTTAATTTACTTGAGTCCAATTTCAGAAATTTTGAATATCTGCAAATTTTATGACTAGATGGTGGGATTTTTTTTACATTTAACAAAGCTCCTTCAGTCAAATTTTGGCTGTAAGCTGCCTTGAATTATAAGTTTTTCATTTAAGTACAGACAACATCTAAGTTTGAGAATTCTGTTTTGTATTGGTATCATGTTTTTACTGTAGATTTTGCATTTTAATGTAGCAAAACTACTGCTGGCCATTTTTGTTTTGATTTTGGCAAAGTTTTAGTTGCTAACATGTGGTTGTCATAGCAGTATGCGATGCCGGTATTAATCATGATTATTGTACTACTTTCAACCAATCAACTCAATAGTGAAAATTCTTTTAATGGCATGTTTCCTTTAATCCAGTATTCAAATGGTAGGTTTTCTTTGTAACAGGTTTTCATGCGCCCACTGTATCCTGGCCAGTGTCGACTGCTCTGATGATTGAACCGACTGAGAGTGAGAGCAAAGTGGAACTGGACAGACTCTGTGATTCGCTCATTTGTAAGTCAAACTAGAAATTCTCCTTACCACTTGCTATATTTTTTTCTTCTTAAGAAGTTACGAGGCTCAAAACAGTTTCAACACATTCATTTCAATAAACTGTACTACTTGGAAGGATTGAATTGTGCTGCTGCAGTAACTGTTGTGGTACCATGTCCAACACCAATAATTTCTTAACAAGATGCACTCATTGATTTGACTTAACAAGTCACCATGGCAACACAGCAGCCATTTAAAACCATCTTATATTTTGTCTTTAAAGTGCCCCTGTTACCAACTCTTATTTTTCTTTGTATTTCAAAACTTTGTTGACTAAGCACTAAGTGACCAAAGTTTTAAGCCTGATCCAAAAAAGACACCTGTTTATTTTTACTGGACTTTTCCTACTTAATTGTCTGCCACTACTACTGGATTGAGGAGAAAATGAAGTCAAAGGCTCACTGGTATAAGAATGCAATGCATGTGTATGCTACAGAATTAATATGCATCATGGGAGTTTTGGGCTTTCAGACTTTTAAATTCGCATTTTGCATATATAATTAAGCTGCATTCACACACTGAAATTTTAAGCAAGTGATCCTTTGACGTCACCTTTGGTGATCCCCAATTTTTATTGCCGGAAAGTGATAAGCATGCAGTAAGATAAAACTTTTGCAAAGTTAAAAAAAATTATCTGGAGCGAATTCATATTCACCTTCACAGTTGGAAAAATCTAAGGTGACTTGGAATCTGCTCCGTACATTTTGTATAGGCCACTTTCAAAAATACCATAATAGTCTTTGTTTGCCCTCCAAAATTTTGCATGAACATTGTAAGTCCCAAGAGAAACTAGAAACAATGCTTATGTATGCGAAATTTTGGAGGGCAAACAAAGAATATTATAGTATTTTCAAAGTGGACTATTAAAAACAGTTCACATGGAAAGAGAGATCACCATCACATCACAAAATGCTTCGCACTCTCCTTAAAATAGACGGTGTGTAGTCAACTCAGATATGGCTTGTTGTAGTGTGACTCCCAGTGTTATTGTGAAAGGTAAGTGAAGAGAAAACAAAACATGTACAAGAGCGACAAGTTTTTAATGGACTTTGGTTCTTGCCTCAGGTTGGTTCTGAAACTCAGTGATTCTTTTGTTCAATCACAAAGCAACATCAATGATGCTTAACTATTGCTGTCAAACAAGAAGATCAAACCCTAACCTTTATTTCTTATCATGCATCTCTACTGAATATTACAATCCTTTCAGTCCTATCTTCTCTACTTTCATAGCAATCCGCCAAGAAATCCGCGATGTTGAAGAAGGAAGGATGGATAGAGCGAATAATCCTCTTAAGGTAAAGAAATAGTCTTTCTTACTTGATACTACTGGTCGGAAATCCCTTCTGTCAATGATTAGAGAAGATACATGTAGCTGGTGATTGTACTACTCTCTTTTGTATGCCTCTTTTGTGGTATTGTGAAACAAGTAATAGCAACAGAGCTGTTTTTAATTGGTAATTTTCTTAGCTGACAATGATGGTGGTGTGTGATTTTTAAGTCGGTTAGTAACAATTTCCTCCATCAACCATTTTCACGTTCGCCATAATAGACTTTGTTTGCCCCCAAGATTTTGCATAAACCGTTGTTTTCAAATGCTCTTGGGAACTTCTGACATCACTCTACATTAAGGGAGTTTTTAAATAGGGATAACCTCTTAACTTCCTTTTCTAGAAGTACTTTTCTCCTTAGTTTTTAATTACATAATTATGTAGTTTGCTTCTGGAATAAATAAAGTATGTATGCAGGTGTGTATGTATAGGCAGTGTCCCAAGAGCATTTGAAAACAATGGTTTTTTCAAAATTTTGGGGGGGGTGCAAACAAAGTATATTATGGGGAATGTGAAAATGGTCAAAATTTACCCTGATGCTCAGATGGTCCAGTTCGCTTGTGTCACGCTTTCTAGATTGCGTGACACGAGGGAGCTGGACCGTCTAAGAATCAGGCTAGTTAAAATTATTTCATTTGAGATTCGATTGAAAACGTCTATGTAATTCGAAATTAACCGGTATTTCTAATTGTCCTTTCTTGACAGAATGCTCCACACACCCAAGATGTGGTTTCAGCTGATGTTTGGGACAGACCTTATAGTCGAGAAGTTGCAGCATTTCCTGCTGTGAGTATAAACTTCTAGTCCTTAAAAATTTGGGAAGCAAGCTTGAAGAAGGCATTAATGATCACTACCTTGCCCTTTTATCCTCTTTCTGATCATTGTTCAGTTATCATTTCGGAATTGCATAAGAATTTTTTTCTGTCAAACCCAAATAAGTCAAAAGCTCCCTTGTGCTCGTCACAAAATCTCTTCTCGAGGTATTGCATGACGTATCAACGTAAAGCTTCGTAAAAAGCGTTTTCATGTGACTTCTTTTGACTTGTCAACTCTGCTTAAGGAGAATGGTGCGATGACTCGAAGGACAGACTGTATGAAAGGCCATTTCGTTGGGCTTGTATTTGCTGTCAAAGTTTGTTCTGTACCATTACATGGTTTTTTGGTTTTTTTTCTTGTCCAGGCTTGGTTGAAAGGAACTGCAAAATTCTGGCCAACATGTTCGCGAGTTGATGACAAATATGGTGATCAGCAATTGGTTTGCACATGTCCACCTTTGGAGAGCTATGATTATGACAAGACACAGTCTTTTGCCTAAACACAAGAACGTGAGAACAAATGGCAATCGTTTTTTTGTCACGCAATCTCCAGGTCTTTACTGCGTGATGGGTGTCAGACTAAGAGACTCAAGGTCCGAGAGAAAGTGCCACACCTTTTTTTTTCTGTCAGGCACACACTTCTGACACACACACTCTATAACCAGAAGATTCTTTGAAGGAGATGGTTGTTCTTTTTAAGGGAAACAGACTTGTACATTAAAATTACTTAGGTTACTGACATATTTTACAGTGAAGCAGAGAATTTATATTTCTAGGACGTGAAAAGAGGTTTTAACGTATTTAATATTTCATGATATGGGAACATGTGTACATTATGTAGTTGTCAGTTGTACTTGAATGTAATTTGTCTGATTCTCAGATGATACAGGTCTTTCTTGTCACACACTCTTTCCCTTTCATGACAAGAGTGACCCAGACCCTCTGAGAATCAGGCTAAGATGTAATAGATTGAAAGAGAACTTTTTATTTGATGTCGATCCTAAGCACTGCTGTGATGAAACAAGTTACTTTTTGCCAAGTACTGAAGTTGTGATTGATTGAAATAATATTGTGAACAACAGTTTCATTTTCACAAATTTTTTTTATTTTTTTGAATTGTAATAATTAGAGTCCATTTTCGTGGGTCTTGACCATTTGACCCCTGGAGCACCCCCATTGACGAGTAAAATCGTGTGGCATTCCTGCAGGTTAGACAGAGTAAAATCTATTTAGTCCTGCTCCTAGGAGTCAATGAGTTAACTTCTCTTTGCACTATAAAGGAATATCTTGTCAAAATTATGTAAATTTTGATGCATAAAATTAGAACAAAAAATTGGCCCTTTGGTTGTGTGTTTTTATTTCTTCTGCATGGTGTGGTTACTTGGTGGATAAAAACTGCAGTATGACGTAAGGAGAGAAGAATTCCGTTCCCCTCTCTTTCCTGCTCCTTACACCCCCCTTCCCCCCCCCCCCCCACCCCACCCCATCCACAGGGAATAGATTTAAGCATTTTCAGTTTTTGTGTACATTTTACTGGAGTGGGACTTACTCCAAACATTTATTCGGGAGAGGGGACTGTCAAGGAACCGATTCCTTTATAGTCTTTATACAACGCGAAAATTGGCCATTCGCCAAGGGTCAGGTACATTTTACCAAAAGGGGTCTTTCTTCTAGGGAGGTGCAAATGCTGTGAGGGAAGAAGTGACTGCTACGTTTACTTATAAGTTAATTTGTCACCAATAGGCATTGCGAAAGGTACATGTCTTCATTTCAACGGTGACACCTTCGAGTTTTGAGTCCTATGAGATTCAAACTTTCAAAATTTAGAATGAATAGACATGACAAGGGCCTGATTAAATGTTAGTATATTTGGAGGAAATGGAAACGGCGAACTCTAGTTACGCAAGTTGTCCCCGCCTCGATTAGTTTATAAGCTATTTGCGGGGGGAAAGAAATGTAATTATTTATTTCTAATTTTCAATAAAATTTGTCGTTGTCGTTTGAAAAGTGTCTAGCAACCCGGCGGGTCTAATTTGCAGGGGGCGGGTTGCAGGTCATTGTTTCACCAATACAGAAAGTATCCTAAACATTCATAAAAGCTAACCTTAGGCCTAAAAACATTTGTTTAGGCCTAATTAGGCCTGAGGTCAGCTTTTAAGAATGTTTAGGATACTTTCTGTATTGGTGAAACAATGACCTGCAAGTTAGACCCGCCGCTAGCAACCGGCAAATTTTCGATAAAATACGAAGTATGGAGGGGTCAGGGCCCCTCCCATCTTCACGCAACCAAGCTTCCCGCCAACGATGAGAACAATTCATCCCATCCTTACCCCCGTCGAGTGTTGCAGAGAGAGGCCGTTTGTGTGCAAACAAGGGTTTAGCACGAATCTCTGTCACGCAGAAATACACGAAAATTTGCTGGCATGTAGCTAAGAATGAGGATTTCTAGCCAGGTGAGATATTTCCCAATTCATGTTCCTTCAGCAGACATTTTAATTTGATTTGTCGGCTTTTTCATGTTAACAGCTGTTGAGGTCACGGACTTCACGGCCTTTGCATTTGGTGGAATATCTGGATCTTTCAAATCTCGGTTTAGGTAAGCTGAAGTGAATGACGGAAGGGTTGTTTTCTCATTTCATCAAAATTTACTAGGTGTACTCTCTTTTTTAGTTTCTCTTGAGAGATTGGAATTGTGTCCAAAGCTGCAAACAGTTATCCTTCGTGGAAACAAAGTTGAATCGGCGCCCGATTTGCGAAGCTGCCCTCAACTGTGGAAAATTGACCTTGCCAACAACGTGGTAATTAAACGCTTCCTTACCAGTCAATATATAAGCCCTAAGGCTAAATTATTGGTTATCTTCATATGGTTAAAAAGACCAGACGGTCTAAACGTTTTGTTGTTATAGAAAGCTTGATACCCCTCTAAAAACAAGCTTCTTAAAGTACTTTACGATCATCGATCTTTGCTACTTAAAAATATAGAAATGGTTTACCGAGGACAGATTAATCACTCATGCAAGCACAACTTTAGTGGAAATAAGACTGAAAAAGTTACTTATAACACTTTGTCGAGAAGATATTTTGTCTCTCTGCTTCTATCATAAGAAAATCCTTTGCATTCTTACGATTACATTGTAATGTGGTTTCAGTCGGCTTTCTTCGTGATCGAGAATTTGTTGACCTTTTCGTTTTTGTTCGTTTGTGCGGTTTTGTAAACAAAGCTAATAGCCGTATTGTTTCTTCAATCTTCGTAGCATGACTCGCTCTAATAACTGAGAACAAAAAATGTAAGTATGTTTTGTCTAGGTTTTATAACCTGTGGGTATGAAGCAGTTAATGCAAAATCGTTAATTAAATGATATAATCAATTTTAAAACTCGTTCTTAAATGGGTTCTTAGAATATGCGTCGTTTGTACGCAGCTTTTTACCACGCAGAAAACATCTTCATTATATCTCTATATCAGCGAAACGTATTTTTTTTACCATATGTCACTTGTGTTACAGTGTAGGAGTTGCCAAAAAAAACTTGCATTGCAGAGCAATACCTTCCGGGACTGTGAAATGCTCTCCAGTCCACTTAATCTTATCTCTTGTAGAGGGGTCAAACATAAAATGGCTTTAGCATAGTATAATTGTCAACTTAATCCTTAAACTGTCCCTGTTATAAAAAAAAATCACTTCCATTTTCTCTTCAGAATTTGGAAGTGCGTTTGCTTAAAACCTGACTGGCAAAATGTTGAGCTTTAATGTCTTATCCATAGGCCATTTACTTTGAGTGTAAGTTTGGATTTCAAGGTCCGCCATTACTCGCGTTCAAAACTGACCAATTGGACCTCAGAGGGATGGATCCAGTGAAAAGTGACATCAAAGGCTTCGTCACTAGCTTAAAATTTCAGCATGTGAATGCAGCTTATTATAAATGCAAAATGCAAGTTTAAAAGTCTGAAAGCCTAAAACTCCAGTGCTGCATATTAATTCTGTGGCTTACACACACATTGCTTTCTTAAACTAGTGGGCCTTTAATTGATGTCATTTTCTCCTTGATCCAGCTTAATTCTCAAGAACTTAAAGTTAGTAATGGCAGACCATTAAATTGGAAAATTCCAGTTAAAATGAACAGGTGTCTTTTTGAAATCAAGGCTTAAAACTTTGGTCGCTTAGTGTTTGGTTAACATAGTTTTAAAATCCAAAGAAAAATAACAATTGGTTTTTTTCATCCAGGGGCACTTTAAAGTGCCCATAACTCCAAGCTATTTTTTTCGCGAAAATGAATCTTTCCACCTGTTCGAGATGCATTGTGGCCATTTTTTCCTTTTTCTAACAAATCCTGCCATTTTAGAGACTTTGAAAGTTGTGAAAATCCAAGCATCTGGGTCTATTCCTGTTTTTATGTCACAAACTTATTTAAATGTGAGAATGATATACACAGTAAATGAAATGGTGACAATAGAACCCACTGGAAACTCGGAAAAATCTGAGCCCCAGATGGGATTCGAACCCACGACCCTCTGTGATCCAGTCGGATGCTCTAACCACTGAGCTACTGGAGACTATGGTGAGCAAGGTCGAAATGTGGGTTTTGACTCAAGCTGCATCACGCAGCTGCAGAGTCAAATAACTACAGCTACAGACAATCTGCCAGCATAGTGCACTTAGACTTAGAGAATCAAATCTAAATTAGGTTATTTGGGTGAGGACACAACTATTAAAACAGCTCTCTTGATTGGTTCGGAAAACAATATGTACAAAAAATAAATGTAACAGAAATAATGAAGCCCAACCGTTTACACAATAGCCCTTGTCCTATGCCAATTCAATGAAGTTAGAGGTTAAGAAGAGCAGTGGACTATCTGCTTATTTCGATTCTACAATAAATTGATTAAATGAATAAATGCATATTCTTATTGACTGATTCAATCATCAATAATTATTCATAACTGGGTGATTGATTAAAGGAGCAAATAGATATAAATCATGACTGTCTCAATCAGTAAAAACATATTAAATGATAATTATGTGGATACTTTGTGCTGCAACCACCATCATTGAATAGATATAAAGTGAGTAGGTTCTTATGTATCGTATGTTGATTTTTTTTTTATTCAACTGATTTCAACCTTACAAACAAATGGAATTTGTAATACAGATAGTAGTGACATCATAAACATCACATGTGAACATTTACTGCATAATGTTCTCAGAAAACTTCCATAATCAAGTTTTGTCAAATTTAAACAGGTTGTCTAACCACTTAGTGAAAACTATTAAATGTCTCTATTCCTCATGTTTTATATTAAACTTCCTAGCTACTAGATGTGAGCGAACATTGACTCAAGTGACGTTGATGGGGGAGCACTGCCTTGCTTTACGTTAGCTTGTGCGAATTCTGGGAATTGTGTGACAAAGGAACCTGACAATACAAGCTGAGTGCAAAACAGCACATGCTTTGGACTTGCTGGTGTTGTTGGGCTGTTGCTGGAGGCATTCTGGGGTGGTGTGGGTAGTAGAATAGCGGCGGCGGCATACATGCAGGTAGCTGCAGTTACGGTATCAGCAACCCGGATGACTTGTTGAAGTCGAAGCACACAGTTTAGGGTTGCAGCAGTTTCCTTTTGACGTCTGCAGAAGGGTAGACATCCTCAGCGTGATAGGGGCTCAAGCAAACATTACAATAGGATTCAGCTAGTCCTGCGAAAGGAAAGGAAAGGATCTTATTTTAGTGTCTAGTCGTTCTACCGCTGGGGCACTGTAAACTGAAATAAACAATTAACACAAATCAAGTCAAATGTTGGGTTTTTTTAGGAGAGGGGAAAACTGGAGTACCCAGAGAAAACCTCTCGGTGCAGAGTAGAGAACCAACAAACTCAACCCACATATGATGCCGAGTCTGGGAATAGAACCCGGGCCACATTGGTGGGAAGCGAGTGCTCTCACCACTGCACCAAGTCATAAGCCGCCCAGTAATGGAATTGCTGGTGTATGATAGCCAGACCAGACTCCTTAATTTAAGGACATCTCAGCTATTTATTTTGCTGGCCCTATGTGGGTAGGCAGTCACAAGGATTACAGTGTATATACATGTATGCATATAGCCACTTCTGGAATGTGTCATGGACAGGTTTTTTTTCTTTTGCACCATGGTAATTGGAGAACCCATGGGGCCTGAGTTGTCCAAGTGCAACTGGATTTCAGGGGTCTGGGATTAATACAAGTTGTCTGGCAAAAGTGACACAAAATCAGTGTACTCACTCCTGAGTCTTTTGTCCTCCAAAAACTAGTATCTAATGGTCTACAAAGACTAAGAGGAGAGGCTATACCAGGAGTGCAAAAGCTCTGGTTGAGTGAGGATGGAAGGTGAGCGGTGGCTGGACAAAGCTGAGTGAACTGATTTAGACACAAGATCTTCGATGGCTGAAAGCTGAGCTGGACTGAAAAGCTGTGGTCTGTCTGAGGCTCTCCCTCTGTTTGGTTAGTAGCAGACGTCCTTGTCGAACACTCTTGGCAGGTTTTGACCTTAGCTGTGCACCTTTTCTGTAGGTTTTGTGATGTGGTTGCCTTTCCCGGCAAGGCCTGTTTGAGACTAGCAAGAAGCTGCCCTCGGGAGTCTGAATGGGAAGGTTAAGAGCTTGAGAACAGAGTTTTACGACTTCATTGTTAGTGCAGTGTAACTTTCGCCTTGGACAGATGTATAGTTAGCGTGTGAATATAATAAGTGCTGACTGTGCAGAACATCACAGGGTTACCCCCAGCATTAAATTCGCCAGTACCCATTTATACACCTGCAGTCTCGGACAAAATTGTTGAAACACTTTACAATACCTTGCCCTCCCACAATGTTGTTGTGGCAAATGGGCTCAGAAACTTAAAACAACATTGTGAGGGGAGAGTGAGCCGCGAAAGCTTCACATCTGTATAGTGGTGTACTGTTCCAACGAATTTTGTCCGAGACTGTGGGTGGAGAGAGGCACTGTGAGAGTAAGCACTGTGATGGACTAGCATCCCATCCAGGGGGGAGTAGAAATACTGCTAGTGGCCTCATGCTACAGTAACCGGAGATAAGCGCTGGCCTGATGGGCCTTCTAGGCTTGCAGCAGACCTAACCTATACTTTACTGTGCTGAACAACGGAAAATGAAGTGAATTCTAAATTGCTTTTAATGCTGTTATACAATGTAGCTAGATAAATATCTGCTGGCATAGCTGTACTACAAGCAAACTTTATGTTACACATTTGTTGAAACACTAAGCCATGAGTGCTTTGAAAAAAGCACTAATGCTGTGGATCTTATTAACCTGCTAGCAACAACAAAGCCTCAAAGTTCGAAGCTAGAATACAATAGTGCTTGCTGACCTTGACCTTGGCAACTGGACTGCACAATCACTTA
>NC_090878.1:2299246-2314246 GCF_036669935.1 Montipora foliosa | reverse complement strand
TTATGTCTGGTTTAAACTTTAATACAAAAGTGAAGCATAAACAACTTTCTTGCATTATAGTTCATTATGTCATAGTGATACAAAGGACTACACAGTCTTTGGCAGTAAATGGGACTACAGCTATTTGGTGCACCCTAGCACAAAGAAAGGTGGCAGCAATACACCCTTTAAGTGTCTGTATGGGGATGGCAGCAACATCCCCGTGCTGCAGCTAATGAGGGTGGCAGCGACACACCCTGAGTAATAAAGGGGGTGGCAGTAACACACCCAGCAATGCAACAAATGAGGGTGGCAGCAACACACCCTGCGACATGTGGCTGGAAGTGACAAGTACTAATGTGAGCCTGCAAAATGTGGTGGAAACCACAGCTGAGATGGTGATGGTGGGTAAGGGGCCCCACCCAACTTGCTACGTGCAATGCAAAGTGCCAGGTGTGCACCCATACCTGTAGTCCATCTTTATTGAAAAACAGGGCAGGGAAGGGTGGGAGAAACTACACAATAACTTGTATAAAGAAAGCCTACAAGACACGGTAGCATGTGCGTAAAGTGGCAACAATTGAGTATTGATCAACGTGGTCAATCTGATAAGAGCATAGCATGATATAAATTACAAACTGGCAACAATGCTGGTGTGTATTCTAATATATCAACAAAGATATGTCCATCGAGGTATGCAGATTAGAGTCTTTATCATGGTCATTGCAATGCACATTAGATGAGAACCTTAATGGTTTCTTGTTCTTGTTGATAAGCAGATGTAAAAGTGCTCTAAGTAGTTAACTCTATTTTACAAGTAAAATGTCCATTAAATTAAACAGACATAACAAGAATTAATGAATACATGAGTTAAATTAAATAAAAATGACAACATTAAATTTTTGCTACATTTGGCTTGCCAAATCACCGCTTTTGTTTGCTTAGCATGAAAACCAATGTGTTACTGTACTGTGACTTGGACACTTTCACCAGATCTTGTACCAGTGTTCCAAGTTAAGGTTTTCTTTGAGTGTCAAGAAAATTTTGCTTGACTGTTTTGCTTTGTTGGGATTTAAACTGTACCAATACAATGTTATGAGATGCAGTGCAATAACCTTACAGCATGGTCTGCCTTTAATTGATTCTTATTGATCTTTTGTGTTACATGTAACAGTGTGGGCAGCACTTTAAACTATCAGAAAGCTAAGAAGAAGTTTCTTTGGCTTTTGATTGAAGGGCTACCATGAAAATTTTGCATATCCTTGGCAATGAATTTTTTCTTTAATATTAATTTTGTATTGTAAGTTTCATCTTTGGTTTAATTAAAACAGATTTGGATAAGAGAAGGCTGATATACCTGGCTTACTGCCTACAGGAGGAAGTAAACCTTGTTATGAAAAACACAACCAAGTAAGAACAAGCTCTTCTTTGCTGTCATGTGAACTCAGACATGATAATCATATTTTCTGTCAGAATTGTAACAGTAGTTCTTTATTCGTTCCTCTTCATTCTTCATCATTTTCAATGCTGAGCGTTGGAATGAATGTGTAATTTTAAAACCTATGTGTACTAAATTTGATCCTGCAGGTAAGTGTAGTCCTGAGCAGGACTGCTATAGGTGACTTGTGTCATTTGTTTTGTTAACCTGAGCAGAAGTCTTCCTCTGAGTCAAAGTGTCAGTTGACCCTATAACTACTCTGGTCTGAGTGCTGATTGGTCAGCGGAAACATGATGTCATTGGTTGTATGTGATTTGCCGTGAAGAGTGTGTACAGTAACCAGTGCATTTTAATCAATGATGAAATGATATATGAAATGAATCATTATTTCATGACCCCCCACTTCCAAGTAAAATTTCTAGCGTCTCACTCCCAGGGGTCAAGGGGTAAATAAGAACTTCTTATTAACCCATTGACTCCCAGGGGTTCCCCATTGATGAGTAAAATCATCTGGCGTTAGACAGAGTAAAATACTAAGTCTGGCCAGTTTAGACGTCAAAGGGTTAATGGGGACATTCAGTGAGTGATTAGTTTAATTTCATAGCTACTGTTGGCTTTATTATCTACTTTTTTACATTCTTCATCTTCCACTGAATTCCCTTCAGTGTGACCGGTGCCAAGTTGTGATGGGGCTGTACATCTAGGGGCTTGTGGCTGGGTTGTGTTCACTGCCAGCCATGTGGATGGTTGAAATAATTATATTCAAGAAAGAGAATCAGACGTGTTCATTGAACACACCACATTTTATTTGTCCTACATTAACTTATGTGGTCCGATATAAATTAGCATGACATCCTAGTTATGTAACCACAAGATGGATAGACTTCAGTGGTCAAGTGGGGAGGGGCTGGGGCTAAAGAGCTGTTGAAGGCCAGAACAAAATTCTGCTTTTTTTGTCTCAGAGGAAAAGTAACACCATCACAATTGATATTGAACTTGATCAACTACAGAAGTGAAAACAAGCAAAGGTGTAACATGCTCTTACTAATGTTAGTGGTAAGTTTAAGTTTCAAGCTCATTTTTGTAACCAGTGTGCTGCATCACTGTGGTGTTCAGGTACAGTGTACATGTAGTCCTTTTGTAAGACGTACAATGCTTCGTATGATGTTTCGGAGCCAGTCCTGCTTTCTAGCAACTGTTCGTAAGGCCATGTTCTTGTAACGTATGTCCTTTAAACTTTAATCAACTCTTATACATACTTTGAATCCTTAACAGGCATCTCTGGAGTTTTCCATTCCATCAGTGCTTGTTCAGCAAACTCTAGATGTTGCAAGACTGCGAAAGATAAGGTATTGAGATTATTACTGTTTATCTAGTGCATCTCTCCTGCTAATTGTCTTTGGCGAAGTTTATAAATAAATAAATAAATAAATAAATAGACATGATTATTTCATTCTTCCTCTTTTGGAAACTAAATTGCCCTGTCCATTCAAGGAAAATGACATTCCCAAATGTCATTGCAAGATACTCTGGGAAGTTAAAGTGTGGATTTGCAATTTTCATATTGGGTTTGGAATGACGTTTTCCAAGGCATCCAAACTGGAAGAGTGGATTAACTAATGGTGGTGGTGGTGATAATCCAGTCCAGTGAGACCTCACTCTGTAGACTACAATCCCAGGGCTTTTCATTTTAAAGACACCGGCAAGTTGGCTAACTGTAAACATGACTTTGCCATGACTTGGCCACGACTTTGTTTGCATGTTGACTACAGAATTTCATTTATTAAAGATTACAAAGAGCAGTACCTGGTCACAAAACCAGCCTGACTGGCATAAAGGAAAGCCTTCAGTTTACTCAGAGTCCTCTCTAGGTGACCTATGCACTTGGATTCCTTTTTCAAAGTCATAAGTTATCATTGCTTGATTTTTTCAGTGAAATCTTACATACTTGCCAATAAAAAATAAACCAATTATTGCTCCAGATGAGCTTTTTTATTCATACATTAAATGCACTCCTGCAAACCTCATTTATTAACACAAGCCGTAATTGAGTTTCAAATGGGTAAATTGCAGAAATATAGATACAATGGACTTGTTCATGCTATCACGGGAAGTCAGATGCCGAGTGCTGTCTTTGCTTTTGAGTGCAGTAAAGATAGAACGTGATCAGCAAATTGTGAGTGACATTATTAAAGGTTCCAGCATGTTGGAGTTTTTGCATGTGTTGTGTCATGTAGAATGATGTGAAGCCAATGTTTATTAATTTTTTCCCCTACATGCATGTCCATGGGAAATTTGCATGCTACAGGTTATAGCTGAACATTAATTTAGCCAACATTGTCTGTTCTTTTGGCCCCATAAATAAATAAAATTCAACTTAGCTACACAAAGTGTTGATTAACCATGTTACAATGAAAATGAAAGCTTCAGTCTTGGGACAGATGCTTCTCATTTGTCTACCGCTCCACATGAGATGTCCTGAGAGAGAGATACCAGTAGAACTCAATGTTGTTTCATTAGACTGACTTTGTGAGGGGTTTTATTTAGGGAGAGGCACCTGTCAAATTGTCCTGTTTTGATCATTTTTTTTATTATCCTATTTGATTGTGTTCTGGCTTGATTGGAATGCTGCAAACTCCAGATTTTCAAAATTAAGCCCCACCCTGAATTTTATCGGAAACGTTTCTGTGCTGGACACTTCTTTCAAGGCAAGACATGGTGCAAGGGCATAAGTTGGAGGGAGATAAACAAAGTAAATTTTTCCCAAAGCTTGTCAATGGCATCTCTTTTCGTCATAGCTAATGTATACCCGGCAGAATTAAGTATTTGTGATAGTTAGTGTATGTTTATTGTTTTTTTGTAAGGGTGGTGGCTTGTACAACAGATTGTATTTATGTCTGTATGACCTTGTCGCTGATCTTGTTAGACTGGCTAATGGAGACAGCATATCAAAGTAAGGAATCTAACCTAACTAACCTGTATTTTGTAATTCTGGTTTAGAAATACAGTGTATGCCAAAAAATAGGTTGAAGAATAGTTTTCATGATGCATTCTTGACCCAAAGACTTTATCATACTGAGTTCCTGAGCTATTTAGTGACTATTCTGCAACCCAGGACAGACCTGGTACAGCACAATATCCCTTGCCTGACCACGCAGTTTGGATGATGTTTTTGGCATTATCCCATATACACTAGTTAGACTTCAAAGCCTCTATAGACAAGCTCTTAAACTCCTTTGATCTGTGTCTTAACTCTTGTATCTATATATATCCCCCTTTAAGCTTTTTTGTTACTTTTGTCTTGTAAATATTTCAACAGTATTGTGTACCTAACATTGGTCCTGCTGGGACTTTCCTTATGTCTTGATGGGCTTGCACTCACTTTTCAGATTGCATGCAGAAGAAAACAGACTTGCATTTTGCACGCAACACAATAGTTGCTGAAATTTCCAGGACTGGTATAACTAGCCATCCATATGATCATTCTTCTTATTGTCACTGAGGATAATTTTTAATTCACAATTAGGTATCAGGCTACAAGAAAAAAGCTGGATGTTAGGTGTGTTGGTAATTAATTAAATTATACTTTACTACATTTGTGTACTTTTGAAGAAAGTGCCCCTTGCATCATCTACACTACCAAGGCATTTACTGGTAATTTGATTGGGACACCATTACTATAGAGCCTATAAATACTTAATTATTTATTGTCTTGTTTTTGACCTTCAAGAGTGCTTAGTAAACTGGTTTTATTTAAGTACATGCAGTGGTGAATTATGCATTGTTTGAGTACAGTACCCAGATATGCAGACAATGGTTTTGTTCTAAAGGAATTTTGGGAGAACAGTGTTAACCCTTTCACCTTTATGGGGTTCCCCATTGACGAGTAAAATCTATAAGCATCACTCTTGGGAGTGAAAGGGTAAATGGGGACATAGTTTTTGAGTGAATCTAGCTGTTGTTAACCCTTTCACTCCTGTGGGGTACCCCATTGACGAGTAAAATCGTCTGGCGTTAGACAGAGTAAAATCTATATGTGTCACTCTTGGGAGTGAAAGGGTTAAGATACCATTATGATAATATTTATTTATTTAGCTTCGCCTAACTGGAATACAATATAAATATATAGGTAAAAATAGAAAAAATAATACAAGGAGAAAAAAAAAAAAATTATTAGGCGGGGAGACCACTACAGCATAGCCAATTACAGTGGATCCCTAGTTATTATAATTATCCCTTTTCTTTAGGAAAGCTGCTTACAGGTGTTTGTTAGCATCAGAAGTGCTTCAGCTACTTTGTATTGTCCCTGTCTTCTTTGAAATCATTGGAAAAGACCCTGGTAAGTCAGTTGTTTTGAAAAACATTTTGTTTTCAACAGCTGCAATGCACTTAATAGAATCAAAGCTGTTGATCCTCTGAAACTGCTCTTATTACATGTATCTCTAAAGGTTTATTTGCATGGTTTTTTATCTAATTTTGCCCCTGATAGCCAGAAATTCAGATGCTTCTTCCACTCTAAAGTTGCTTAATTAAGGTTGACTCAGTTCTGTTGCAATTTTATTAATTTTATTTATTTACATGACATTGTATAGATTCCATTAAGCAATTAACTACAAACATTAGCAACACAACACAATAAAGCTCAACTGCTAACAAGGTGTCTACTCGAAATAGAAACAGAAGAAGTATTACCGATAATAACATACAAAAAAGTGGAGGGCACAAAAATACAAAACTAGTGTCTTTGTTCACAACAGTTGGGACAGCTACATGTACGTGATCTGCAACGAGGGCAGACTTTTTTCCTGGTTTAAAATCTTTCGCCATGGAATTTTGAACAGTCATTGCTGTGCAACTTTTAGTCATTATAGTGTATTAGACTGGAAATCATTCTTGACCAGAAACTGTTTTATTGGGTATCCCATGATAGACTCTGTTGGTTGCGTGTGTGGAGTACCATGGTGCTCAATTGAGTTTAGTAGTTATGTTCTGTGGAAATACCCTGTAACATGGAGGCTAGTGTTTATTGAGAGACAATATTTCATAGCGGTAACTCTTCAATCAATTGATCAAGGTGATCTTCTGATCAAAGTTGGTTTTACAGCTGTACAAACAACGTGCGAGTCACAGAGCTCCAATATACCGATGACAACTTTACCATGGCCCATAAACTTGAAGACCTTCAGAACTCAGCGGACAACTTCGCTTATGCCTACACATGCTACGGACTCACCATCAGTGTAGCAAAGACCAAGGTCCTTCTGCAACCTCATCTTGAGCATCAACCACTTCCTGAGGCCAAAGTTGGCATCAATGGATCAGATCTGGAGAATGTTAATGAATTCTCATTCCTTGGCAGTGTATTAACCTCAAAAAAGACATCAACAATCGGATCAAGGCCACCCATGCTTCATATGGAAATCTCTTTGATAGAGTCGTCAGTAATTCTGGGTTGAACCTAAAAACCAAACTCATGGTCTACAGCACTGTGGTCATTTCTTCCCTATTGTGTGCAAAGCGTGGGTCTCCTACCAAAGAGACATCTGAAAACCTGAATGATTCCACCTATCCAAACTTCGTCAAATTCTGCAAATCAAGTGCCAAGACCAAATGTATTACTAACAATGATAGTCCTCAAGCTCATTCAAACAGATACAGAAAGCCTAGAAGCCATGATTACCAGACATAAACTAAGAGCGGCTGGACATCCTGCCCAAAATCTAGACTCCCACCTTCCCAAACAAATCCTCTTCTCTGAACTTGCATCTTGCAAAAGACCACAAGGTGCCCCAAAAGATGCTGCAAAGACCAGCCCAAGGCTACACCTTGAAGAGGACCGAAATCAGCCTGGCCGGTTGAGAGATGGAAGCTGCAGAAACAATTCCTTGGAAAAGGACTCTTTATGAAAAAACATCAGTTTTTGAGAACAACAGAAGGCAGCATGAAGAGAGTTAAGAGGGAAACAAGAACTCTTAACCCTGTGAACCTCCTACATGTGTACCATGTCATGCTGTGGTTGCAGCCAACTTTTCTGTGTGAACATTGGACTAATATCACATCAAAGAAAGTGTCGATGAGCAAACAATACTTGGCTGTGACATGGCTTCGTAACAGGTGTTACAGGACCTGGTTAAACTGAGAACCCTGTTTAGTGTTGAAATTAGTAACAAACCTTTCATGGTAGAATCTGAGGAGCTGTTTTCTGAGAAATGTGTGGATTTGGTGTAAATCAAGAGAGAGGTGTCCAAGAAAAAACAGGTGTAGATGCACTTGGGTCTTTCTTGTAGATTGAGGTCACTCCTGGTGCAGCTGGAAACAAAGTTATTGTACTCATTGATATGGATACCATAGACTCTTAATTTTGTGGTATACCTATTTGTTTCGGTTGCCATGAAATCCTACAGATCATCTCCTATGAAAACCGCTTAGCTCGGCCAAGTCAGTCAATTAAGGTAAACTCCAGCAAGCTACAACTTGGCTAGGATATAGGGTAATAATAACAATAATAATAATAATTATAATTATAATTATAATTATTATTATTATTATTATTATTTTTTTTTTTTAGTTTTTTTAAATTATAATTTATTGACCATAAACTCTTCAATACAAGAATAAGTGATTGCATTTGGTGTAACTTAAATTAAATTTTCATAATTAAAAATACTTTTTACATGCTGTCTTTTTGCTTAATCTTATTTTAAAATCTTCAGCCAAAAAAAAATATATTAACTCTTATTAACTGACAAATAAAGGAAAAAAATTATTGTTATTGTTGTTAAAGTAACCAGCACTATTCTCTTTAACCCATTCACTCCTTGGGTGCCCCAGGACGCCCACAGTTGACAAGTAAAATTGTCTGGCGTTAAATGAGGCTAAATATCATTTAGGCAAAGTAAAAACCAAGCCAATGCAGCAGTTTTTTCTGTGATATTTGTGGGGACTCCAGGGAGGTTTGCAGGTGCATTGCTATGTGCTTTGGCTTGAGTCACCTTGTGGCTTACTCGCCTGCTTTTCCCTTTCTCCCTCCAATGTTTAGGATTAAGTATGCATTCCACACACTGGTTTCAGTCATGTGTTGATGTGTGCCATGGGAGGTGGACTGTGGCACAGTTGCCATGGGGACCTCCTTGCTGCTGAGGAGAGTACCCCACCTCTCTTGCAACCTTAACGGCACCTATTGGCGTGGTGTTTTAATTAAACAGAGTAAAATCTGTGGTCTCATTCCCAGGAGTCAATGGGTTAATATTAGCCACACTGTCATCCTCGTTCTCATCACAAGCTTATAGAAACTCCTGTAAACAGTTATTCTGGTATACAAAACTAAAGTAAATATGTGCAGCTTTAGTGCTGTGAGGCTGTAACAACTTTACTTCTCACAACTTAAAACAGAAAGATCTCTTTTATTTGTTTCAGGTGTCTTGGACCTGATCATAACAGCCACTAGAGATTGTGGAATTGGTGAAAAGATGAAAGCCTTAAGCTGGAAAGCTCAGTCTGAGGGGGTAAACATCTGTCATCTCTAAAAAAAATCTTTAACCCTTTCACTGTCAAGATCTGAATGTCAATTCTCCTTACTGACTGCCATACAATGCTTTTGATGTCAGTCATAGGAATTTAGTGTTACCGGTATATCTAGAAAAAAATCCCGGGTGATAAATTTCATTATTCTAATGTCACCAGTCTGCTTGACAGCGTAATTAATGTGTGAGGGAAAAATTTACGTCAATCACTCTTGGGCTAAGGGGGAAACACAAGGCAAGCATTCACTTGCACTGTTTGAAGTCTTGGTTATTCAGTCACAAAATGAAAAATAACTTGGTGATGCTTGGGAACAAACCATTTCGCATCAGTTAAATTTACAGTGATGATCATTATGTTTGGAAAACAGTGGACTTGTTGCTGTAAACATGTCTTTGATATCCACTTACAAATCACTTGTTTTTGTGCCAACAACATTGCTCCTGAGGAGCATGTCTTATCAAAGTTTCTTATTCAGTTAATGTATTCTTATTCAGGTAATGTATTATTCAGGTAATGTATCCAACATTGGATCCAACATTATGACACCACTGATCAGAGTCAATTTAAAGTGATGAATTTCAGAAATCATTAGGAGACCTACTGGTACTGAAACTGCTCTGTTTCTCTGTGGAACACTTTCTCTAAAATATATCTGGAGTGGTGTCTTAAAATGTTTTCATTAAAAAAGTTCATTTCATTGTTATTATGGACAGTTTAATCAAACAATGAGGAGATCAAGGTACAATTTGTCCATAAAAAGATGAAAAAGAACAGAAGTATAGGATTGTACATGGGAAAGCAAATTTATGTTTTTAATATTAATTTTCTACACGATAGTCTTTGTTTGAGCTTCCTTTTGGTGAGGTGTAACCAACAGGCCAGGGAAGTGCTCAAACATGGCTCTTACTGGAAGACTCTGTGTTGACATATATTAATGTACTTAGGCAGAGTTTTAATTCATTACCTTCTAAACAGCTGATTTTTTTTCACCTTTAAAAGGGAGGGAAGAGTGAGGCAGCCGCAGATATTGCTGATTATCTTCTTACCTGCATTTATGATACCATCCCTGCAGTTTCAGGTGATATTCTGTCATTAGTCAAGTTTTCTTTTCCTTGTCGTAAAATGAGTGCACAATTAATGCAAAGAGATTAGTCTATAAAAGTGCACACAACCTCATTTTTTGATTGGTAAGATAGGTGATCTCTTTCTTCACCTATACCAAACCAATTTTGCCTCTTCTTTTGATGATACCTCTTAAAGGTTAGCAATTTTACCAGTCATCATTACATTTTGATTCCTAAACAAGCAGGCGTGAGGCATTTATCTGTTTAATTGCCCACTGTAAAGAAATATTACAAAACTGTTGTTTCAATGAAGCGTTTGCCCTTCATCAGAGCACAAACCCATTCCTTGCTTGTTCCTACATGTAGTTTGCTTCACTATCTGTATCTTGAGAAGAAAATCAATATGGTATTAGGGATTACTATTAAGGTCTTGTCACTTAAACAGTGTCATGAAGGTTGGCCTATAATTTAGGGCGAAGGAACAAGAAAGATCAAACACTCAGGAAAGAGGAACTGGAACACGAGAATGCTCAAATGCATCAACCGAGCTATGTTATAACCGTAAGTTGACAATTAGATCTTTTTCTTCCGTTTAGGATAAGATTTTCCTTCAGTCATGTGGTAAATGTGATGACAATGATCTAGATCTTGGCATCTTTGTTTGCTGCTTTGATGGTTACCAAGCTTCAAAACCAGTTCCCTCTATTAATAAACTATGCACAAAGGATAAGAGATAGATAGAGCACCAGTTGATTGATCTTACCAGAGAAGAGAAGCCTATAGAGTACAAAAGGAGCACTTTCACATCCATCATTAAAGAACGTAGCTAATTAATTGTCTGCAAAAATTTGGTTTTATCAAGGGAGTTGATAATATAAATTGACCACTGTACAGAGATTCTAAAAGCTGACGTTTCAAGCATTAGTCCTTCTTCAGAGCGAATCGAGGAATTATGGGTTGTGTGTAGTTTTTATAGTGGAGTAGGAGCTATGCTATTGGTGGTAACATGGCAATGTAAAAAATAGGAATACATTAATTAAATGAAAAGCGTTGGTTAATACCATGGTGATTAAGGGTGCTGATTTGGAAGATGAATTTTTGTTCTTGGATTCGCTCTGACGAAAGGCTAACGCTCGAAACGTCAGCTTTTAAAATCTCTGTATGCTTGTCAATTTAAGTAATTGTCTGGTTTGCCTTGGAACCTACATAACCTCCCATTCTGAAGCCTGGTTCGGTTAATAAAAGAAGGCACCAATCTGTTGAACAGAAGCTTGTGAGTCTGATTCATCGGATTGATCAACATTCAGGGTCTTAAAATAACAGTTACTTTATTATTTTATTTACTGAGAAGAAAGTGCTGCCCTCAGCAAGTACAAAGTATTTGACTTTGCAGTCCTTTCAGACAAGGAGGATAAACCATGGGCCTCATCTCATTTCCCTCATTATTTGTAAACAGCCATGTTTGACACTACACAACCCACACACTGAAAAGAGTTAATAATTAATTTAATAAGAGGCATGTGATTCTCGCATTTGTGGTGTGGCTTTGCTTTGATCAAGCCCATCTAATAACTCAGATCCTGGGCGCCAAATGTTAGAAAATAATATTGTTATAAATGGATGTGCATAGACATCATATGTAATAAATAAAAACAATACAAGTTGTGACGCATTGCCTAATCTGTGGGTTTTTTTAACCCATTGACTCCCAGGGGTTCTCCATTGACAAGTAAAATCGTCTGGCATTAGACAGAGTAAAATACGAAGTCTGGCCGGTTTGGACGTCAAAGAGTTAATGGGGACATAGTTTTTCAGTGAGTGATTAAATTATCGATTGTCTTCTTTTATTAATGCAGTCTAAGTGGCTTGTGAAGACATCTAAGAAAGAAAGACCACAGTCCTGTGTAGGATCAGTCTGGTCAAAGCTTCAGAGGTTTGTCACACCAATATGAAAACTCAGACATATTAGTCATTTCAATTGTATTTAGCATTAGAGCAGTAATTGGGAACACTGAAAAGAAATCGAGTCAAGTCTTATCAAATCATAGGTTGATTTTTGTGGAGAAGGGAATAGCAGAGAAGAGAACCAATAATTTCAACCCACTTGTGAAGCAAAGTATGGGTATTGAACTTTGGCCACATTTGTGGGAGTATTCTCACCATTGTGCCATCCCTTCCCCTCTAATGCAGCAGTGTAGTCTCATTTGCAAATTTGTGCATTATGGTGCATATTTTTTCACATTGCTAATAAGTCTAACTCTTTCAGTATTTCAAAAATTAGAATCATTAGATTAGAAAACACGAAAGAATTTGGTCCTTACACGCTGTATAACCGGAGTTTGTAGGTATCAAAAAATAGAGTTATCTTCCTTTGTTATTTTAAGTAGTATGAAAAGAAAGAACATTTACTTGGTTCAACTAAACATTGTTTACATAATTATCTATGTGAAATATTATTGTTGTCATCTTGGGGTTAAATACAGTTAAAGTGAAGAATAATAATTAAGTATTTCTTTGAACTATTTCTGATCAATCAATAAATAGGACTGGCACGAGTACAGGCAACCCAAACTCATATTCAACTGCTCAGTCATCATAGCAATAATATTTGTAGGGTTTATGTGGGAAACATGAAATGCTGAAAAAAATCGGCTTATCCTGGTTTACAGCCAGGAAAATAAATGAAATCAACTTTCCTTTAATTCACCTTGTGTTGATTTGAGGCTCTCTGGGCTAGTTTTGAAATTTCTCGGTTACTTCATTAAAAGAAGACAATTAAGGCTTGAAACTCGGAATCTCTGAAGCCAGTGATCACTCTGCAATCAAGGACGGTGTAATCCCAAAAATCGGCTTGATTCGGCCTTTTGTCCACTCCCACATGAAGATCAATAACAAATGATAATTAGAGAACAAGCCAGTTTTCACGAAGAACTTGCCACTTTCTCCATCGTAAAAGGCATTTTGGATTCTTTCCTGGCATGACCGTTGACCTCGTGACAGTTTCACTTCTCTCTATGGGTAGGGATCCAATATCAAACTTTGCCAATCTCTTGTCCCCACGGGGCTTTTGGCATAGCCAATCGGGGTTGCTAAAAACATGAACATGCAAATATTCGTTGATTACAATTACTACTCAGAGTTTTCCCACATAGTGCATTTGGTTTGTGTTCCAAAGTGTTTATAACGGAAGTAAACAAAGTCAAATGATCTTATTATGACCCTTGTATTAACCTGTTTTTTAAGGTGTGGCTCAGCTAGAAGTACCAAACTCAGGACATCCAGAGCAGCTTCTGCTGTGGGTGAAAGAACACGGAATTCTGTAGGAGGAGGGCGTAGAAAACCTGAGCCAGTTAGAAGAAAGCCTGGTAAGAGGACTACCGTGATACCAGAAACACAGATAAGCCACACCTTTTTCCCAAAAATCCTGGCTAGAAATCAGGGTGCAGCTTATCTGTGGGAACATTTGAAAAAGGCTGCTTCTGATGTTCATTATGTTAAAGTGCTAAAATTGTGGGGAAGACTTTGAAGTATTTTCGGTTTCAATATTAATAGTGAGTTAACATTTGACAAACAGTGAACTTATAAAGATTCGACTTCTGGATTTCTTGTGATTTCTCTCAACAAACTTTTTTCCAAAATTTGACCTGCCAAATTCAGGGTGTGGCTTATCTGCAGTGACCAAACATGGGGCTTTTGCTTCTTGTACAAAAAACAGATGACTGTAAATAAAAGGAGGAAAAGACAAAGGAACAATATCTAACTAAAAATACAACTAAAAAAATGGTCACTCTGTTGTGTCTGGTACCTGAAGCAGAAGCTAAAGAGTACCAGTGTGTATTGCAGGTATACCCTGAAGTCCAAGATAACTTTTTGGGCTCAAAGGTGGATACTTTTTTAAAATGAAGCTACTTGTAGAATCAAAAATTGGGTTTTAGGGTAAGAGAGAGTAAAATTTACAAACAATTTCAATATGATTTATAACACTTACAGTTGTTCCAGTGAGCGAAAATCAAATGTACAATATACATATGAAGCAATAACTTTGTAGGTTAGTAATTATTGGACGTTGCATGTACAAGATGGTTGTGAAACTAATTTTCAAAAACTGTTTTCAGAATTCAGTGTCAGCATTCGGTATATATATTTTTTAATTTCAATGCATTTTAAGGAAGAAAATCAAACGAAAAGAAGTTGTGTGCATGAGGAAAAATGTTTCTGATTTACAGCCATTTTCTAGTTGTCCCTTTTTTTTGAGTTAATGAATAAAGGATTGAAATATGTTATGTTTGTTATCTTTGTTAGCACTGGGTGATAAAGTGGAAGTTGGACATCAGGTATTTTAAATCTAAGACTATGGCCATCATGTCCATCAAGTAACAAGTTTTATCATTCAATGTATTTGTTCCTTCTTTTTTGTTGGCCAAGAGCCCACCATGTGACGTGCAAGTAAGTGTTATTCTGCTCATGCATAATTGAAACCACGCTCTTGTGTGAAAATGGCAAATTGTTGGGAATTCTGAAAACAAACTCAGTCATCGAATGATAAAACAATTATTGTTGAATTCGGTTATTGCAAAATATCGTGATTTGTCAGTGTCTCACAGATCAGTTATTTACCTCAGCTTCGGCTTTGGCAAATAATAATCTGTTCGTGTTGATCAGTCACCTCCATTCGCGCATACATGAATTTCAAAGGCACAATTATTTCATCTGGAAGAATTTAGTTCCTCAGGCAGTTTAAAACACTTTATGATAAATACAACTTCCATTATCAACATTTTGATTAAGTGCTTCCTTGTTGATAAAAGTACTGTCTGGAGTTAAGGATACTGTCAATAAGAACTTGACTTTTTGTGGTTAAGGCACAAAGTGGCACTTATATCCAGAAATGACCCTAATTAGATGCATGCCTAATTTTGACATCCAGCATCAAGTGTCCCTTCTACCTATTGCTACCTATAGACCTCAGTCATAAAAAGGCGGTAACATTTAGAA
>NC_090878.1:2276746-2294246 GCF_036669935.1 Montipora foliosa | reverse complement strand
GAATAATTTCATCTATACAAAGGTAAATATAGAATGCTTTCTGTAAAGTGGAAGTGTGCATAGATGCAAGTTATTAGATGCATGCCCAAGTTTGATGTCCAGGACAAAATGTCCCTTATAAGTCTGAGCATTTGCTTACTATTTCCATCAATAAGGTGTTAGGGTTAGCAGGAAAAAACAATGTAAATGCTTTGTTTATAGTGGAAGTGCACTTAGCTATCAAGCTAGTTCACAGGCACCCCACTTTTAATAATCTGAAAGAAACAATTCAAACTTAACAGAAACATGATTAAGAACCCCAACTGGCAGGAGGTAACCAGGGACCGGTTGCTGGAAGGCTGGTTAGCGCTAACCGTTGGTTAAGAGGTATCAGAACCTATAGGTTTCCATGGTATTTAACGTCGGTTATCGCTAACCATGCTTCGAACAACCCGGGCCAGTTGGCTATTTACAAAGCGTGGTAGAGTTGAATTTGGAACAATCGGAAACAAATCCAAACCAGAGGTTAGAATGGGATTTGAACCCAGGGCAACCGCATGCAAACCCAACGGCATAACCAACTCATTAAACAGTATTTTATGGTCAGGGAAAATGCAGCTGGTCCTCATTACTGGAGGAGCAGAGTTTTAGCGACAGTTTGTGTCTTTAATTGTCTGTGTATTCTAAGACATGAACTATGTTGAAGTTGAGAAGAAGAGTAAGGGGAAACAATATGCACTTCTGGACATACATGTACCTGAGCTCTTTTTCCAGATATCCTAAACTGAAAAATTATCCCAAAGCTACAATTGAAATTAAAAATGACATGGTTAACACTTTCCCTCTGAGTGTGACACTTACAGATTTTAGTCTAACACCATACGATTGTACATGTCAATGGGTTCAGTTACAAAAGGTTTAAAAAACCCATCTGGAAGAGGCAGCCTGATTTTGCTATTAAGCTTGGTAGAGTTGGATTTGCCTCTAGACTGAAGACATACTGTACAGCTATTATTATCCAGGCAGTGGTAAGAGCATGATGTGAACCCAGTGAATTCGCATTCAACTTTCACCCTCACCACTGTAGACATGTATACTCATATCTGATTAGAAGCACTCGTCTGCAGCTTTTGTGCTCCTAACTACTTCTTTTACACTTTGTTATTTCCTTGCAAGGCTTAGAACACAGCACAATGTTCTTTTTGTTGGTTAACTAAAGTACACTCCATACCATGCTATTTCAACCTCAACTTGCATTTTGATATTTTTGCAATCCTTAACTGTCACCTTTTGGAATTTCCCAGAATTTCAAAATTTTTTCAGTTGTTTCCATAGGACCTCAACGATTCAACCACAGGGTCTTACTGTGCAGTTCGACTGGCATTAATGAAGTTGGCATATTAATAATTTTTCCATTTCGTAATTGCAGATGAGTCCTGTCTCTTTGTCTGAGTTAACAGCAAATGTTGATGATTCACAGTCTGCTTTAGGTGTGGAGATTTCTTGAATACATGATTACAACTAAGTGACTGAAGAGAACAGAAAAAGTGTAGTCAGGAGAGGTCATACAATGTAAGTTCTATGGAAAAAAGGTTTGCTTCAGACTCTTGATATGTTTCAACAGACGTTTCGGCTAATTAAATGCGAAGTTCATATCACTGATGAAGGCTTAAGAATTAGCTGAAACGTCTGTTGAAAAATATCAAGAGTCAGAGGCAAACCTTTTTTCCATAGAACTTATGACTGAAGAGATGGCTTTAGTAAAACTTTGAAGCTCAGTGCCTTTCAATTGATAACAATAATAAACTTCTGACCTAAATTCTTAAGAAGAACATGTGAGAATTTTTGGACATCCTAAATGACCAAGCTCTTAGCTAACAATGTAAAGTGAGCATTTTCTCTTTTTTGTTTTTTTTTTCTCTCACTTATGTCCAGGTTTGTACGCAGCGGCAAAAATTGCAATTTTTCGCAAAAATCGTAAGAGCTGAAAAGAAGACAAGTCCCCAACTAGGACTCACGATTTTTGCAAAAATCGCAAATTCGTAAAGGCTGGAAAAATAGAGAAGACAACCATCTCGATTTTTGCAATTTTTGCCCAATTTGCAAAAATCCTGAACATATGGCATTTAACTATAATTATAATGCATAGCTAATGCATGTTTTTCTGTACTCATACGTTGCCTGTACTGGACTTGTTAAAAAGCAACAGGCTACAAACTATACAGATGTTAATTAACGGTATTAAGTCTTCATAAAAGAAGCTCCAAGTACTATACTCTTTTTGCAGTAAATGGAAAATTGGGAATTTTTTTCCAAATCACAGACTCGTCTTCTCTATCTTTTCACTTTTTTGCTAAAATCGCTAGTCTTGTCGAGGACTTGTCTTCTCTATCTCTTCGGTTTTCTACAATTTTTGCACTTTTTCGCAAAATCATGGGTCTTGTCTAGGACTTTTCTTCTCTACCTTTTCGGTTTGTTAACGATTTTTGAGATATGTAGCAAAATTCACAATTTTCACAATTTCATGCAAACCTGGGCATATCTCTTTATTTCATGGTCAAAACATCCAGTCTTCATGAAAAACAATCGTTGTATTTTAGTTGACAACAGTTTGTCTCTTTTGACAGATTGTCAAGTGCAGGAAGAATACATTGATAACAGAAGGTAAGTTTTATCATGTTCCAGTCTAACTTAATGGTGTAGCAGAGTATCTGGCTAAATTGTCCTCTTAGGGAGGGAAATTTTGGCATTGAAACTGTAGTGCTAGTGGCAAACCGTGAAGAGAACGGGGAGTAGGGCCTTAAGGTAGAAGTTACTTATATTGTGTGGTACGAGTGAGGCAAGGCATAATGTTGTATTGTATTGTATGATGCTGTAGGAGCTTTTTTGCACCCACTATGTAAGCCCCCCCAACCCATCTCAATTCCCGCCATAGACGGGGTGCCAGCTCGGCTTGAAAAGAAAAACGGTTCCACCAAGTAGGCTAGCCAGTGGTTCATCATTCATGAACATGTCTACATTATACAGTAATAAATTGGCACTGAGAGTCAAAGGAAGAATGGTGTAGATTGAGAAGGGTTATGCATCAATAATTATTGTTATTTCGTTCAGAGTTCCAGAAAGACAAATTCTACCATTGTCAGTTATTGTCATTGTCATTTTGTGCACCCATGAAGCCGTAGGGTGTGTCCAGTATTAAAAATCATCAGACAAATGACTTTGTTATGCAAACTTCCATTATGGAATTTTGCATAGCATCCAGGCCAATCAAAAAGGAATAAACATTTGGAATGGATATAAATGATGTAAATTGATTGATTTATGATTGTTTTTTGCTAGTTGAAACGTTTGTTTCTCTTTCATTTTTTGTGTAGCAAGTTTATTGAAGATGTTCCAGTTTTAGATGCTACCCTACATGACCATTATAATTCTGTGGAGAATCTAGTTCCAGAAAAGCAACGTCTTTCTCCGGAATCACGTGACAATGATGAAATGGTTTCTCAAACTGAAAGTGCAAGATTAAATGCATGGAAGACGCCTGAAGTTATCAAAAAGGCTGCAATTAGTAAAGTCCCTTCAAGAGTGGGGAGTGCAACATCAAAAGTAACCATTACCCCTTCAACGTCTCCTCCCCCACAAAGACCTTCATCCCCTGTCCAGCCTTGTGAAATTCCATTTAGACAGGCTGATCAGTGGCTGGCAGGAGGAAGAGATATTAACAATGCATCTGTGAAGCATTTGTCTGTATGGGTGCCCGGGTGGATGGAAGATTTGGAAGCTACTAGACGACCTAAGTCCTCTCCTGTTCTCAGAGGCCCAAGGTTTGTACTCTTACACAAAAAATAACATCAGTCTGTTGTTAATTCGGGTTTTATGAGGTCAGAACAGAATGACTAAATAAATAAATAATTGTGTATCGCAAGATTGTTCAGAATGAAACAAGGTGAATTTGACATGAGGTCAATGTTGTACTTGTAGCCAAGTCTGAGGAAGACAAAGATAATGATCTTTTCATGTTATTAGACCAAGCCTTTTTTCCAGGCAATTGAATATCTTTTATCCCGATAGAAGTAAAAAATACCCCTTTACAGCAAAATGCTGAGAAGACAAAGTAAATTCCTCTGGTCCCTCGACACTACACCACTGTATGTTACATTGATGGCACACTTTCTGTGGGAAACTTGTATTCATTCTCAAAACCAAGTTTGAATTTCTTCATCACTTTTGAAGACAATCTTACCTGTTTATTTGTTTTAACAAAATAGGTATAATTTTGCTTTTTTCGTGAGAAGTGAGTTTGTATTCATTTGTTTTAACAGGCATACTTCCAGCCCTGTTTCATCCAGAACACTTTTATCACGGCCCAACACAGGTACAGGGACTTGTAGTTGATTCGAAGATGAATTGTTTCTGATAATTTCCATTTCTTTGACACCCTTCCCACACACTTTGAGCTTCCTTGAGAGCAACTGAATGTAAAGATCAACAAAGTAGACCTTAGTGGTCTGGAAATTGCCTTTTTTTTAAAAAGGTATGAAATGGAAAAGCAAAATAATCGACTATGTGGTTGGTTTATTGAACTCTGGTCTTACAATGTAGAACAAATATCCAACATCCAGGCTTCCTGTATTGTTGAGAACCTCCCCATTGAAGTGGGACCTTATGTCTCTTGCTGCACAACATGGGTGGAGAAAGAAAATGGATCAAGGGCCTTCACAATGGCCATAATATGGCCATTGTGAAGGTGTGGCAAAGAATTAACCTCTTTAATCCTTTTCTGTGACATTGAATTTGGGTTAGACATTTGTAGTAATGTTTGTGTCTCTTCTGTAAACAGCTAGATTATGAGGTCAGCAAACTAATGTTTGTCTCAGTGAACAGAATCATCATAATATTTCTTGTGTTACTCAGGTCGACCTGTCAGAGATACAGCATGGGTTCAAGTGAGAGGTTCACGTCCACCATCTTGTGGACGAGCCCTGCCTTTAAGAGTAAGTCCACTGTTTGCAAGTATATTCTGTACTGAGTATAGTGCATATATAATGCCAGTATAATCTTGATGACATCCCCCCCCCCCCCCCCCCCCCCCTTCCTGACGTTGTTTACTTCTAGGGGTTAACAATTTCTAAACTTCGATTTGCTTCACCCTTCTACCCAATGTTAAACGTTTTTCAACATGTACCTTTAAGTTTTGTAGCTCTCAGGCACTCCAAGATTCCATAGTAAGAGCTACATTAACTTCTGATTTACTACTGTAACAGTAAGTAATTCCCATTCCGGACTTCCACTCCAGCTCTATCTGTTGTGTAAAAAACTACATTTTTAACCAGTGTATTTTTTTTCTGTTTGGCAGTGAGTGTCAGGTACACAAATTATTAATAACGCATGCATGTAGTCCCTCAAGCCACACGCATTCCCCTTGACAATGAATTATTGTTTAGCTGATGTACTTTTTTTTCTCTATTGTTTAGTTTGTTGTCAGGAGAAGGTGAACAATGCAGGGAATATGCACATGAACACAAAAAAGGAAAATACTTCGTCAAGAAGAAACCTCATAAGTTTAGTCAAAGATCCTGATTGTTTAGCCCATAAATCGAGATTTTGAAAGTGAAGTCTTGAAGAAGAGAGGTATTGATATGGATGTCTTTTTGGAGGAACCGGCCAGAGGCCACAGATAGTGAAAAATCTCTTACAATCGGGGTCTTAAGGTGTGACCAATATACAAAAAAAGGCAGCCATTTTTGTGTCCCAAGGTAATATTCCAGAGTCCATTTTCTCAAAAGCTAATTCAATTTAATCATTGATTACATGCCAACCGAAGTTTAAATTTTGCCCATCTAGACGTGTCTTAACAATGCACTTTCACGCTGAAGGAAAACAACATAAATTATAAGATCGAATTTTAAGCCTAAAATCTAGTGAAACGTTTTTGTTGCAATTTAATTTTACATTTACATTTAGTTTTTTGGCAATTTAAGTTTTCAGTAATCCAGGATTAGTTTAATCAAGCTTTTACCAACTTGGCCCGGAAATTGAACTCTATCCTTATGCAAACAATTAATTTTGTTTTGCTGAAAAATGGCCTGTGATCATGTAACTGAAAACACTGTTTGGGAGGGTGTACTTGAAAAAAAAAAAAAGAAGAAACAAATCCAATTAAGGTTATGTATATTATACCTATATTCATGTATTTATTTTTGTTTCTCTGGTAATGTCAGTCAGATGACAGACCAGCAAAGTTCCTATTGCTTTTAACCCTTTCACTCCTGTGGGGTTCACCATTGACGAGTAAAATCGTCTGGCGTTAGACAGAGTAAAATCTGTAAGTGTCACTCTTGGGGGTGAAAGGGTTACTGGGGACATAGTTTTTGAGTGAAGCTAGCTGTTGTTAACCCTTTCACTCCTGTGGGGTTCCCCATTGACGAGTAAAATTGTCTGGCGTTAGACAGAGTAAAATCTATAAGTGTCACTCTTGGGAGTGAAAGGGTTAAAGTGCCTGTCACATCACTACAGTTTTCCACTGTATTTATTCTCCAAAAGGTTTGAAATGTATTTGGAACGATTTCGGAGAAGAAATAGTGGAAGTGGAAAACTGTGTAGAGCTGATAGGCACTTTAATTAATTACTCGATCCTATCAATTCCTATTTTCCCCATTCTGTCTTATATATTTAATATGTGCGTACTTGAGATAAGTTATTTATACATGTACATCAGGTACATAACTTATGGTACATTATGGGTGTTGCTCTTTCATTTTGAAATGCATATTTTAATTATGAACCAAACTGAGATGCACTTATTTTTTTTCTCTGAATAAACAGGGACAATAGAGATGAATAATTCAGTATTTATTTATTTATTTATTATTTAAGTTGCAAAGAAGGTTTGTATTAACTTGTATTAAATTTCCGACACCAGATATTGCATCCAGGTCTAGCTTTCTGATTTCTGTATAACTGATTGCGTCAATTAAGTGTTACCCGGCTAAAAAATTTGTATAAAGAACCAAATGTACAACACCGCTCAGTGCTGGTACTCGTTTTGTGTGCTTTCTGTTCTTTAACTTAGAGAGTTAGAATATAAGCATTTTATTTTATTTTGAGTGATGGTGTAATGAGAGTTATGAAGACTTTCTTAACCACAGAGTCCTTATGAAAATCATGTATTATTGTTAATGAATGGTCTTAGCCACTCGTCTTACATTTTGTAGTTGTGAAAACTTGAGGCTATAGTTTCTTGTGATCAATCTAGAACTGTTTGAATAAAAAAGTGGAAATCAAGTTTCTAGTTGTGTCATTTAATGGAAGGCACATGCTTGTGTTTAAGTCCTGAATGCTCCAATGATACTTAATGGCCACTCTGTGATACCACATGTATGGTAGGCTTGATATCCACCGCTCACTCGAGTTCGGGTATCCTCCCCACGCTGGCTCATTTCCCGAAACAGCGGCTGGTAATCGAGCCTACATGTATGGGAACAAGCGCAACAGTATATACAGTCCGAGTTTCTTTGTTCTCGTGTGGTACTCTCATCTGTTTCAGGAATTTAATCTCTGCAAAATCCAGACTCCCAGCTATTTATTGAGGTACTGTGCTCTGATTATTTGTGGATCGTTTGTCAGCTGTCTTGATCTATGTTTTTTTGCCCAAACCGAGCCTTGCCCTTCACTATTGAGTTGTTAAGACTAAGAGAGAAGCTGATAAACAGGACTGTATTTCTTTAATGTACAGTATTACCCTTCCTTCTCATTTATGTCATAATTAATGAATTCCACTTTCGTTTTCTTTCAGACTTGCCGGTGCATGGTGATGTGGGCTCATGGTATAGATTTATACGCCCTAGTGTAACATACTGTTTAGCCAAAGAGAAAGAGGTAACAGCGCAAAACCTTCTTTTGCAATTTTTAACCAGCTAGTACCCAGTCAATTTCAATAGCCCTGAGCACTTTGTTGACCAAGTTTAGGGCTTATTTTTTTGCACAGGACATGCAGTCCCAACAAAAAAAAGAAGTCATAGCTTGGCAAACTAGGACAAATTTGACGTTTAATGCCCAGATAGCTTCAACTGCAATGATAACTTTTTTTCTGGTTACATGGCCCAGTTTTTGTTTTTCTCTTGGTTTTTTTCCATTGTTTTTATACCCCTCAGGACCTCCCTATTTGGAGGCACGGTGATGTCGATGCGCCATACTCCCAAACTCGATGGTGGGGGTTCCTTGCTCAGGGAACCTTGCTCCACACTGTCTCTCTCCACGCATTTTTATAAATGGGTACTGGCAGCATACTACTTGGGGTAGCCATGCGATGGACAAGCATCCCTTTCAGGAGGAGTCGCAATACTCTTGGTCGCTTCATGCTGCAGAAACCTGGATAAGGTCCATGTGTTTGCACTGCAGCGTCTTGTGTGCAACTTACATTACATTAGCTTTCCTCTGTAGTGCTCTCTAAGTGTCCAGTGTGCATTCTGAGCTCTATATATGTACTCTACATGTAAACCATGAAGGCAATGTTAAGTATAGCAGATGCCCAATTAATGTCTTCTGTTAACTCAAAGACAAACACTAAGCCCCTTGCTCGAGAGACAACCATTGGCAGAAGTCTGAACTGTGGAACTCTGGAACTGGATGCAGTTATGGCAACTCTGAAAGAAAAACAAGACAGTTTGGTCCACTGTTGAAGTGAAGGTGCATTTTTTTCTGTATTTTCTTTAATTTACATGTATGATTTTTAGGGTGTGCCTTAGGGCAAGGATGGAAGTTACTAGGGAGTTTGAAAAGCAACAATGCCACAAAACAATAGTTCCATTGGTTAAAAGAAAAAAATGATAGTGTTGCACATTCAACACTCATTTTAGTACATTTCATTCCAGTGCTCTTCAAAAAGAGCACATGAAAAAATTAAGGTTTCCAAAGCAGTGGACATTTTACTTCTAAAATAGAGTTGTTAGAGTTGGAGCACTCTTACATCTGCATATCAACCCAGCAAGAGACCATAATGTTGTCATCAAATAGAACAGTGAATTACAAGGACCATGATAAAGGCTCTTTCATTTAATCAACGCAATCTGCATACCTGGAAATGGACATATCTTTGTTTATAAAATAATACAGAATACACACCAGCATTGTTGCGAGTTTGTAATTTATATCATGCTATGCTCTTATCAGATCAACTATGTTAACGCTCAATTCAGGCTGGACTGCAGGTATGGGTGCACTCCTGGTACTTTGCATTGCACGTAGCAGGTTGGGTGGGGCCCCTTACCCACCATCACCCTCTCAGCTGTGGTTTGCACCACACTTTGCAGGCTCACATTAGTACTTGCCACTTCCAGCCGCATGTCACAGGGTGTGTCACTGCCACCCTACTCCATTGCCCATTTATGTTTGTTGGGTGTGTTGTTGCCATCCTTATTTGTCACATTGCCAGGTGTGTTGTTGCCAGCCCTTTATTGCTCAGGGGGTTTGCTGTCACCCTCATTAGTTGCATCACAGTGATGTTGCTGCCATCCCCATACAGTGACTCACAGGGTGTGTCACTGCCACCCTTCCTTGCACTAGGGTGCACCCGATAACTGTAGTCCCATTTACTGCCAAAGACTATGTAGTCCTATCGTATCACTATGAAAACATAATGTGCAATTTGAACAAAGAGTATAAAAGCAAGAGCAGATACAATTTAGAATGGTTTAATGTTTTCTTTCCAACATTTCAGCTGGCCACTCCACTGTTCATCAGGTACACTGGTTTTGTTGTTGTTTTTTTTTTTTTTGCTCTTGCACTGATTTGAATTATTACGTTCTACACCCATCCACAAAAGCTTTAAATACCATCATTAAAAAAAAATTTCAGTATTTAAAGCTTTCGTGGATGAGTGTAGAAAGTAATAATTCAAATCAATGCAAGAGAACTAAAAAAATCCTAAACTGTATTTGCAAAGCATTGTGGAGACAATGCATTTGGTGTTCAGGGCAAACCACAGGGGCATGGTGCGTTGTTTTTCATGAAAACAAAGTGAATGTCTTCACAATGCTTTGCAAATAGAGTTTAGGAATTTTTTTAGTTCTCTTGCATTGATTTGAATTATTACGTTCAACACTCATCCACGAAAGCTTTAAATACTGTCCTTCCTTCCTTCCTTCCTTCCTTCCTTCCTTCCTTAATTCCTTCCTTCCTTGCTTCCTTAATTCCTTCCTTCCTTCCTTCCTTCCTTGCTTCCTTCCTTCCTTCTTTCCCTATTTCCTTATGTGCTTGCTTCTTTCCTTAATTCCTTGCTTCCTTCCTTCCTTCCTTCCTTCCTTCCTTCCTTCCTTCCTTCCTTCCTTCCTTCCTTCCTTCCTTGCTTCCTTAATTCCTTCCTTGCTTCCTTCCTTCTTTCCTTAGTTCCTTATGTCCTTGCTTCTTTCCTTAATTCCTTGCTTGCTTCCTTCCTTCCTTCCTTGCTTCCTTCCTTGCTTCCTTGCTTCCTTAATTCCTTCCTTGCTTCCTTCCTTCCTTCCTTCCTTGCTTCCTTCCTTCCTTCCTTCCTTCCTTCCTTCCTTGCTTCCTTAATTCCTTCCTTCCTTCCTTCCTTCCTTCCTTCCTTCCTTCCTTCCTTGCTTCCTTCCTTCTTTCCTTAGTTCCTTATGTCCTTGCTGGTTCCTTCTGTCCTTCCTTCCTTCCTTCCTTCCTTGCTTCCTTGCTTCCTTCCTTCCTTCCTTCCTTCCTTCCTTCCTTCCTTCCTTGCTTCCTTCCTTTCTTCCTTGCTTCCTTGCTTCCGTCCTTCCTCTCTTCCTTCCTTCCTTTTTTCCTTTCTTCTATCCTTCCTTTCTTTCTTCTTTCCTTTTTTCCCTTCTTCCTTCCTTGCTTGCTTCCTTCCTTCCTTTCTTAATTCCTTTGTGCCTTCTGTCCTTGGTTCCTTTCTTTCTTCCTTCCTTCCTTCCTTGCTTCCTTCCTTGCTTGCTTCCTTCCTTGCCTCCTTAATTCCTTCCTTGCTTCCTTTCTTCCTTCCTTCCTTTCTTTTTTCCTTGCTGCTATCCTTCCTTTCTTTCTTCTTTCCTTTTTTCCCTTCTTCCTTCCTTCCTTCCTTCCTTATACTTATACATTCTTCCTTCTTTTCTTGCCCTCTTGCTTCCTTCTTTAATTCCTTGTTTCCTTCCCTTCGTCCCTCCTGTCCTCCTTCTCTCCTTCCTTAATTCCTTGCTTTCTTCCCTTTCCTTTCCTTTCCTTTCTTTCTTTCTTGCCTTGTTTATTCATTAATTAATTCGTTTTAATCTGTTTATTATAAGTATTATTTTCTTATATATGTACGTGAACTGGTTTTGCACAGAAGTGCATGGTGAAATATAATGCGACTAACTTTCCTTTGCGAGGTATTGTCACCTCAGACTAGGCGACAGCACCACAAACTTTGTGCCACGCCCTTTGCCAACTGCCAACAGCCAACAGCCATGATGTAGGAAATGGCATATCACTGCTTAAGGACGTTGCCTACTAATTCAAAGATATTTTTGTCCCAGTTTATGATTATGCTGGAAAATTTTTGTAGATCTTAACAACTGTTATTGAAATCCAAAAAGAAGAACTGGGGCTAACCACACATTTTCAAAGATAATTCATGAATAATGTTTGTAAAAAGCTTTAAAATGCAAAGCAATGTATGGCATTCTTTCTCAAACTGAAGCTAAATTACCTCTCAAAAATGAATGGTTACCCCCAATTTTCTTTCTAGATACAGATACCGCGCAAAAATCCCTGTATTAGTAAGCATCACCGATGGGAAACCCAAGTATCTCGAGATGCACAGAACGTATGCGCAATAACAATAGTAGTCACTGTCCTTAAGTGTGGAAGGAAGGAGAGGCTACCCCTCTTAGGCAGTCCTGCCTTTGTTATGTACACTGGTATTGGCTAACTTTTTTTTTTAATTCTTATTTAGGTGTCAATTAAGAACGCCATCTTAGTGAGTGACTTGAAGTCATCATTGTCTTTTGATGATTGATTCCCAAGATTAGATTCCCAGGTTAGTATATGAGAATGCACAACCTCGAGTATAATTTGGAAGTAATAGGAACAAGTGATGTTTTGAAAGGTCACAAGCAGTCATTGTTTTGGTAATCCTCGAAGCCAAAACATGCTGCATTTTTTCATCTTTGTTTTTTCATGCAGATACACTGTATAATGCTTTTTTGAGAAAACGTAGTTGCTCTCTAAGCTGGGCATTGTTTGGTATTGAACCACCTTGTATTTCCTTTTCATTTAGTACCAACATTTCTATTGTTTAGTCTTAAGTTTGCAATTAGGGTAGCAGAGTGAAAATCACATCATCCCATCATCCCTTCCAAGAGCTACTTCAAGACCTATAATTTCCTTTTTTTTCTCCATAACAGTTCTTCAGAGGGAAAGAGGTGAAGAATGGACTGACAGACCAGAACGTTCTGTGCACACTCAAGAATTGCATTTATATTGGTATGCCTGTGCTTCTGGATGAAGTCGAAGAGACACTGGACCCGGCCTTGGCACCAATCTTGTTGAAGCCCGCTTTCGTTCAGGTGAGATATACACTGTAGAATACACTTTTCGTGACATTTCTAACTGTAGAAAAACAATTATTATTATCTATAACTTCCGAAGTGTGTAACCCAAGCCCTCACCCAATCGCTTACTTATTACATATTTTATCACCCTCATTCAAACTTAGAGCTTAAGGCTCAGGATAATATCATCAACACCAACTTTTGTGAAAGAGACAGCATCCTCTAAATCTAAAACAGCAATGTTGAAAGGTGAAGTTGGAGATGGTTTGCTCATGATTTGATCAGGAAAGATTTGGACCTCAAAACCTAATGTGCATGTCAAGTGCAGAAAAATCCTACTTTCTGGAGGACTTCGAATAAAGACTTTTTAGTTTTCTGATGAGGGTATTCAAATGAAACAGACCAAAAGAACAGAGAGTTAGCCACTTACTTGGGGCATTCAAGAAATAACTTTCCCAATCACAATGTGTGTCTTTGCAACTTTTAAGTTCATTGGATCGGTATTCCACACATCTCTGTTGTGTTTTACTGGGATGGTTTCCATTGTTGCCTCAGTATGTTAGTTTGTTGCCATTGTTTTCTTAATCTGTGCGCCACTGTGAAATACTTTCCATGGTGAATCTGTTGCACTCTGGGCACTTTTGTCCAGACATATCTGTGTGCTCTAGCACTGCTGTTCATCAGAACATGTGTTCTGCTGAACAGCACTGCTACAGCTGACCTGAGCCCGGGAGGAGGGGGGGGGGGGTTTAAAAAGAACCCGTAAGAGGTACCAAGAACCTGTCTTGTGGGTGTGGTACAAAGACTTTTAGACCCCTAAGAGGTACCAAATTATGGGTTTTAGTTGTCAAATGTCTCCTGTCATAATTTTTCGACTCAATACCTTAAAAGGTATTGTACCGTTCAAGCTCCTGCTGTGGACCTTTTGAGGCTAAACACCCGAAGGGGTACCAAAACCGCTTTTTTTTACTCCTAAAAAGTATGTGGGAGTGTCGCCCCCTCCCCGGGGACCATAGCCTTGAAAAGTATCTATCAATCATGCTTTGTGTTCTTTTTCAGAGTCATCATTTATTGCTTCATATTGGAGACAGTGATGTTGACTACAATATGACATTCAAGGGAGTTCTTTGATGTTCCTTCAACAGTTCACGAATGTAAGTGACCATGGAGTGCTCTAAGAATGCTTTTATGTGCTCTGCTTAAATTTTACTTTAATTAACCCAAATTCACCCATATGTGCAACGTATATGTATATATTTTCATTATAATTTTTACTTCTGTTCATTTCACTGAACTATTCTTGTCAACCATCTTCTGCTGCTCACTGAAACTTTTCTCTCCTCTTGACAATCAAGCTTTCCAGCCCACACTACCTTCCTGAAGTGTGCATCAAGGTTACGATTATCAACTGAACTGTCACCAAGTCAGGACTCGAGGACCAACTGCTGAGGTACAGTATATAGCAAGCAGATTACATTAAGGATCATTTTTATGCATTTTTGTGCAGTTAGAAAAACGAACTCCACTTCCAGATCCAGAAAATTGCACATCCAGGATAATCAAGGTTTCTTTTAAGTGCTCTGTGATTGTCTTCCTTTAGACTTCTTTGCACGATGGATCCAGTTGAGCTAGCTATCTTATCCAGTTGACTTCAATTACTTAAATTTTGAACGTACTTTCTATTATTTTTAACTTTCTCTTAATTTAAAGCTTTGTTAAATTCTTTTCCTTTGTTAAACCCATGTACAAGATTTATCATTAACTACATAACTTAAGAACCAAGAGTGAGGTTGTTACAGCTAAATCTCAAACTGAGGCCTTGCCGTATTGACCAAGCACCAGCGAGCACACGTCATGTTGGCCAGAAATACTAGCCATATAATAATATATGATTTCTAGGAGATTTTATGTGATAATTTCTTCTTAAGCTTTCAGTTATTAATGATTGTTGCAAAGGGTATCATTGTTAAATTGCCATTATTAATGATTATTACCATTGTGCCATGGTTGTGTATGTGTCATCATCTTCGTCATCCTCATGAACGTCATTGACGTCATTTTCGTCGTCATCATCATCATTTAATTTTCAGTATGATTGTAATCAACGAAAACAATTATTATTAATGTATATGATCATTAGGCCATTGTTGTCTGTGTCATTATCTTCATCGTTATCACCACCATCATTTGATTTAGTTGTAGTGATTGCATCATCCTTGTTTCTGGTGTCATTGTAATTATCAATACTATTGTTTATTGGTATAATTTTCAATGGTGAATGTAAGAATTTGGTGTTATATTCACCTTGCTACCCGGTGAACGTACCATTTTGCAGGCGTGGCTGCTAAGCTATGCAAGCACTTTTCATTCCTTGTTATCATGTTTTAGCACTTCGTTTTGCACTTTCTTGATAGTCACCGCTGAAAATTATACTAAAACAATATTATTCACCTCAGGCTCAATGAATATTGAGGAATATTTATCTGGACTACGTCTTGGTAAAATTAATATTCACCAACATTCACTCTGCCTTTGACGAATAATTGTTAATTATCATTATGCTGCTGACATCTGTGTCATCATTATCATCTTCATCATCATCATAGTCATTGACGTCATTGTCATCATGAGTATCATTTAATTCTGCTTATGGTGATTGCATCATCCTTGTCTTGGGTATCATTGTAATCATCAATACTATTATTAATGTTTGTTATCATTATGCTGTTGTCATCTGTGTCATCATCACTATCATTATTATCATGCTCATCGACATCGTCATTGACATTGTCACCATCACCATCATTGCATCATCTTTGTTTTCGGTATCATTGTAATCATCAATACAATTCATTTTTAGTCTACAAATTTTTTTCCTCCCGTTTTCATAGTGACATCATTGAGAGATCCCACCTCAAAGATCAGAGAGCTGATGGTACGAATCATCTCCAACAAAAGCCAGCTGAAAGCTATTGATGCAGGATTCCTGAAACTGCTGTTCCTTTGAGAGGTAATTATATTGGATGATGAAGTGCTTATCAATACGTTGATCAAGTTAAATTCTCGTTTAGCACTGGAACCTTATCCCCCTCTTGCCATTACAAATTAGGGGAAGGGTGTTACTTAATGTGAAGGTATAGCCCAATTGTCACATAAGTCTGTATTTACGTAGCCCATGTATGAAATTGGCTCCTGAAATATTGCAACTTCTAACGCCAAATCATTTTAAAGGTACCAAGACTACGTAGGAAATTATCTATAAGAACATGGTAACAGTTAACTCAACTGCCAATTGCATCATTGGGTGGTGACGCTGAGCCTTTTCCCTAGCGGAGTGCTGTGAAAGGAAAATAAATTCTTGCCACCAGTTCATTATACTCTGGGGAATCCACCCTAAGATAGACAACGTCATTAATCGCTTCCATTTCAACCTCTTTCAAAATTTTTAGATTCAAAGCCTGAACACAGGAAACCAGTTTTTGAGGAATCCAAAGGAAACAGCATTTTTTTCTTCTTCTAGACAATAATTCAGGAAAGAAAGAAGTTTGGTCCAGTGGGTTGGAACATCAAGGTAAAAGTTAAGCGTATAAGGAGCATCTTTTCAGCCGAAGGTTATTGTGCTTAATTCAAAGCAACGAATTTCCATTATGGCAATTGCACTCAAGTATACTTTTCCTGGTCTATTATATCAGTTGATGCAGAAATAGAAAACATTTTTGAGACAATAAGATATTATGTATGTTAGTGTAGTGGTCAGTACCAAGTGAGGATAATGTGTGAGTCAACAAGCGAATCACAGTTTTTGAATGCTAATCGTTTTAAAGTGGGTGCTTAGACGAGATTCACATGGCTTGCATGACTCGCTAGCTTGCAGATTGTCCAGCCTCGTTAGCACCTAAGTACATTGTACTATAATAATTCGTTTGTCTTTTATCTCAACAATTTAAAGGGAGCCACCACTTCAACGGGTAAGAAAGCGTTTGTCTCAGAAATAAATGAATTTCAAAATTATTTTTCTTTTTCATATTTTTGGACATCGCCATCTTGAATAATTGTGACATGTTAAATGGTTACCTATTGTAATTAGGGAGCCTACGGCAACCGGAAGAGAACATTTTGCGTGCCAGGGCAGTGGTGTCTCCCAGATTTTTATATTTATCATCTCTAATGCAGAAAAGATACTTAGTAATGTAAATGTGGTTGTGTGAAGAGAAGTTAAAGAGGAAACAACTCACTTCCGGTCGTCGTCCGCGTCTCAAAAACGCGCGTGCTTAAGCTCCCTATTATACAAAAGCTCTTCGTGTGAGAACAATTGGGCGACCGTAACGTGCCAAAGTTGTACAAATGGCAGTGCCCGGGAAAATTGATGACTTGAAATCTCTCCCTTCTTTTAGAAGACACCCGGAAAGTATGGGTTTTTTTTAGAAACAGACCCCAACCTTGTTCCCAGGGTCTCTCAACGGAGGCAGAGAAGAGAGACCCTGGGAACGAGGTTGAACAGGCCCCAGTTGTGTTTGGCCAGGTAACCTCGACAAAGTTGTCGTTGTTGTTATCACTACTATTCTTGTTACTTTGATTATTCTCATCCTTATCATTATTCTCATTATCAATAATGATTGATTTATTACAAATTGTGGCCTCAGATCAATCGTCATGCTGGTTCTGATGTGTTGTTCCTTTGATGTTCATTTAACAGAATGTGTTGAACGACTCGGATTGAGAGAGCACTCTGGACAATTTAAAGAAGTTCTTAGCAGAAGGATAGATTCCGAGGGATGCTCTCACCTTCATCAATGCTCAGGTAAAAAGTTCTATAAAATGGCAACTATTTTTGAGGAGTCCATAAATGTGAGTCAATGCCTTCACGGAACTCATGAAAAGTAACTGTTTCTTTTCAAAAATTATCGGAGGTTTTTTTTCTGTTCTGTCCAGCTTATGCTTTGTCATGGAAAACGCTCCTTTAAGGAGGGTCAAACCAGTTTCAGCACTTTGTAGAAACTTTACTA
>NC_090878.1:2269246-2274246 GCF_036669935.1 Montipora foliosa | reverse complement strand
TGCACGAAAAGCGATTGATATGGATCAAATGAGGTATTAAATCATGTAAATGAATAATAGTGAATGTGGGTGGCAAGGTAAAAGATAATAATGAAAGTTATGGAGCGTGGAAAATCTATTGGACTTGATTATGAATTGAATGGGTAATGAAGGTTAAAGAATCGTTGACTATTAGGTTCCCTCCATGTCGTCCACTTTCCACTCAAGCTTCTGGGATTCTGGCTGAAAGACGTGCTACTTCAATGTATGTTTATTTCGGGTTATAGAGCAGCTGTGATGATGTACAATGTAAGTGGCTTGCTATCAAAACCTCTAAAAAAACAAAAAACAACTTAACATTTTGAAAATGATACGGAAGCTGCTATAATACCTTTACTTGTTTATTTGAAGTTGTCATCCTTGGTACACTCGGGCTTCAAGTAATGTGGGAAAGAAGCAGAAATTTGCTTTTTGCCTTGTGAAAAGCATCATAAAAGACCAGTGTAATGAATTTTTTAATAGATGTTTCGTCTTGCTAAAGTTTGGTTTCCACTTTTGCAAGACAAACGAATGTAATAAAAACGTAACTGAATCAATTTGAAAGACTTGTTTACCGTAAATTTAAAAAGAATATTGCTGGACAAAACTTAAAATGAACTATAACTACTTTGCGTTACAAGACAATTTATGTGCGCAATTTGTGTTAACTCTTTTTATTTGTTTTTTAATATCTCTTTTAGGATTTAATAGACTTATCTCCTCGTTATTTACTTTGTTTAAAACTAGATAATATCAGCATAGCATTGAAACATGTAGATTGTTTTCTTCCTCTGCTATGGTCAAATGTTTCCAAGCTTTACCTTTTTCTATTTTGTGTTGCAGCATTGTCCTGTCTTGCATATGGAGCCTCGATTGAACTATATTACAGATTCCTCGCTTTACTCTTGCCCACTCTACAAAACGTCTTCGTTTGCTGGGGTCTTATTCGCAACTGGTAAGTGCAGTAGCTTCCTTCCGATTCTTGCTTGGTTTATTTCAATAATGATATTTTAATGTGGGGGAGTCCATTCCTTCGTACGAGATTAAAACAGCCCTTGCAGTGGGAAATAACAAACAAGTTACCTGCAAAATTGAGAGTATAGACCTATATCACTCAATGTCTAAACAAAAGATTTTGCCCGTCGAACCTCTCATTCAATGTGAGGCTGGACGGGCAAAGACAATGCAAAGACAAAGCCTTTATTCCCCACGGACTCCAAAATGGCCGCCGAGTGATAAACGTGAATTCAGCCCTGCTCTCCAGATTTATACGTAAAATTTAATGAACATTATTGTTGATTATCTCGTGCCGATGATGTCTTTACAGTTTCAGAAATAAACACAATGGTTAGTTAAATGTATAGTTAAGTTGGATTAATTTTAAAATATACCTTTGTATTTTTAGATCATTCCATAAACTTTTTTGTCAAACTGACCTGCCGTGCATCTGGGAACAGCTCTGTTGTGTCAGCTGAACAAAAGAAAGACTAACAAAGAAGACGTCACTTCTCTCCTTAGCTTTTGAAGTTATTCAGACTGCGTTTCTGTGAATATGAAAATTACATACCACCATTGATTTATTTAAATGCTTTTTTCTAGATTTATTTTTAATAATCACGGTTTCAAAAGCAAGTCGTTTTCTTCTTGATTCTATGGTTAATATTTAAGGTGCGAGTGTTTTGAAAATGAAAGTATCTTTCCAAGACACTGTATAAATAAGAAATTTAGGCGTCTTCGATTCTTGTCATTCGCCATTTCTTAGGGTGCAAAGTCTTGTACATTTTACTTCTGACAATTTTATGAATAAAGTGATGAAACTTAAGAACGAAGACAGATTGTATGATTTTTTTGTTGAGGCTCAAACTGTCTATGAAGTTGAAAAGTAGATTGTTTTTTTTTTTATAAGGCCTTTTGAAATAATGAAAAATGGCGTTTCTTTCTGAAACTTTTTCTCCCTTTTCAGGGGTGATATGGTTTAATTCTATCACTTCAATTGATTTAAATTGAAAAGTTGTTCACTAAGCAAAACACTTTTCACTTCATAGGCATGAAATCGATAAATTGAACAGGAAAGAATGAATATGCATGAATTGGACAAAAATGAACAAATATCCATCAATTAAACAGGAAAGGATGAATATGCATGAATTGGACAAGAATCGACGAATGTGCATGAATTAGACGGGAATTGATGGATAGGAAGTAGTGAATATGCATGAATTGGACATGAAAACTATGAATATGCATGACATTGATGAATACGCATGAATTGAACAGGAATTAATAAATATGCATGAAAGCCATGAATCTGCATGAATTGGACAGGAATTAATGAATATCCATGAAATCGATTAATATGCATGAATTGGACAGAAAATAATGAATATGCATGAAATCAATGAATATGCATGAATTGGATAGGAATTGATGAATATGCATGAAATTGATGAATATGTATGAATTGGACAGGAATTAATGAATATGCATGAATTGGATAGAAATTAATGAATATGCATGAATTGGATAGGAATTGATGAATATGCATGAAATCGATGAATATGCATGAATTGGACAGAAATTAATGAATATGCATGAATTGGACAGAAATTGATGAATATGCATGAATTGGATAGGAATTAATGAATATGCATGAAATCGATGAATATGCATGAATTGGACAGGAATTGGACAGAAATCAATGAATATGCATGAATTGGATAGGAATTGATGAATATGCATAAAATCGATGAATATGCATGAATTGGACAGGAATTAATGAATATGCATGAATTGGATAGGAATTAATGAATATGCATGAAATCGATGAATATGCATGAATTGGACAGGAATTGGACAGAAATCAATGAATATGCATAAAATCGATGAATATGCATGAATTGGACAGGAATTAATGAATATGCATGAATTGGACAGGAATTAATGAATATGCATGATTGGACAGGAATTGATGAATATGCATGAATGGGACAGAAATGAATGAATATGCATGAATTGGATAGGGATTGATGAATTTGCATGAAATCGATGAATATGCATGAATTGGACAGGAATCAATGAATATGCATGAATTGGACAGGAATTGGACAGAAATCAATGAATATGTATGAATTGGACAGGAATTAATGAATATGCACGAATTGGACAGAGATCAATGAATATGCATGAATTGGACAGAAATTAATGAATATGCATGAATTGGATAGGAATTAATGAATATGCATGAAATCGATGAATATGCATGAATTGGACAGGAATTGGACAGAAATCAATGAATATGCATGAATTGGATAGGAATTGATGAATATGCATAAAATCGATGAATATGCATGAATTGGACAGGAATTAATGAATATGCATGAATTGGATAGGAATTAATGAATATGCATGAAATCGATGAATATGCATGAATTGGACAGGAATTGGACAGAAATCAATGAATATGCATGAAATCGATGAATATGCATGAATTGGACAGGAATTAATGAATATGCACGAATTGGACAGAGATCAATGAATATGCATGAGTTGGACAGGAATTAATGAATATGCATGAATTGGATAGGAATTGATGAATATGCATGAAATCAATGAATATGCATGAATTGGACAGAAATCAATGAATATGCATAAAATCAATGAATATGCATGAATTGGACCGAAATTAATGAATATGCATGAATTGGACAGGAATTGATGAATATGCATGAAATCGATGAATATGCATGAATTGGATAGGAATTGATGAATATGCATGAAATCGATGAATATGTATGAATTGGACAGGAATTAATGAATATGCATGAATTGGATAGGAATTAATGAATATGCATGAAATTGATGAATATGTATGAATTGGACAGGAATTAATGAATATGCATGAATTGGATAGAAATCAATGAATATGCATGAATTGGATAGGGATTGATGAATATGCATGAAATCGATGAATATGCATGAATTGGACAGGAATTAATGAATATGCACGAATTGGACAGAGATCAATGAATATGCATGAATTGGACAGAAATTAATGAATATGCATGAATTGGATAGGAATTAATGAATATGCATGAAATCGATGAATATGCATGAATTGGACAGGAATTGGACAGAAATCAATGAATATGCATGAATTGGATAGGAATTGATGAATATGCATAAAATCGATGAATATGCATGAATTGGACAGGAATTAATGAATATGCATGAATTGGATAGGAATTAATGAATATGCATGAAATCGATGAATATGCATGAATTGGACAGGAATTGGACAGAAATCAATGAATATGCATAAAATCAATGAATATGCATGAATTGGACCGAAATTAATGAATATGCATGAATTGGACAGGAATTGATGAATATGCATGAAATCAATGAATATGCATGAATTCGATAGGAATTAATTAATATGCATGAATTGGACAGGAATTGGACAGAAATCAATGAATATGCATGAATTGGATAGGAATTGATGAATATGCATAAAATCGATGAATATGCATGAATTGGACAGGAATTAATGAATATGCATGAATTGGATAGGAATTGATGAATATGCATGAATTGGACAGAGATTAATGAATATGCATGAAATCGATGAATACGCATGAATTGGATAGGAATTGATGAATATGCATGAATTGGACAGGAATTAATGAATATGCATGAATTGGACAGGAATTGGACAGAAATCAATGAATATGCATGAATTGGATAGGAATTGATGAATATGCATGAAATGGACAGGAATTAATGAATATGCATGTTTTTTTACCATTTCTACCACCATCTGGTCCAATACGGCCTATCCTTCTTCCCAGTCTCTGGGCAGCTGATCTGAATGTACGCTTACAGTGGCAAGTAGCCTTTTCTTTTGGGTCTTGAGTAGCTGTTGCAAGATCCGATTGGACTGGTTTGTTATTAAAACCTCAAACTAAAAGAAAAAAAGAAAAAAA
>NC_090878.1:2261746-2264246 GCF_036669935.1 Montipora foliosa | reverse complement strand
TTAAAATTTATCACGAGTGGATGATGTGCGGAAAATAGTAAGAGAAGAGACAAGAAAAGGATAGAGAAGAAGCTGACATTATGGTGTGAAATTTCGGGAAATCAATGGTCTGTTGTGTTATAGGTTTTACCGAGTATTTTTTGTCATTGTCCGAGGTTTCCTGAGTGGGTTTTAGAGGATCTGATCGTGGTGTTCTCAGCGGCTGGTAATATGTAGTTGTAGACTAAGGAAATAAAATAAAAACATTTTATCAAAAAGCGGGCGAAATCTTAATTGCAACAATAGTATAAATTACGAGATCAAAATGGAAAATGGTTGTTTATGAAGGGTGTAAGAAGAAGTACTCACTGTGTGGATGATACTTGGGGATGTGGCGACTGGCCAAGACAAATCCATCGTCTTTTGCCGACAATACCTAGCTGGAAAATGGATGGAATAAGTGGACAAATCTAAGATAGTGGATGTAAAGTCTTACACAAGTACTTACAGTTTGACGTTTTCAGTTTCCAATAGCGACGTAGGATTTGAGTTTTTTGTACTGAGTGTCCAGCTTTTGGTAAAAATAAAATAAGGAAGTTCTGGCAATGTGAACATTAAGTGCATTGAATATCAACAGATGTACTTACGGTTTCCATGGCGATTACTAACGTTTCAGATGTTTGCACTCTGATTTTCGAGTGAATACGGCTAAAAGTTAGAAAAGAAAAAAAAGGTAGGATGATATTTAAGTGTGATAGTACTATTTATCATCCAAGTCTGCGGTTGATTTCAAGATGTAAAGGCTATTAAATTAATGATTATACTCATGGTTTGGAGATCTTCTTAACTGCAAGCTTCATCTGTTTTGTTGGAAGACTTCGTGTTGCAAATTTCTTGAAAAACTGTAATGATAATATAGTAAAACAAGGCCCATTAGTGATTTGGAATTTTGTGATTGGTGTCACGATCTTTCCCTAAAGCGAGGGGAAAGGTATTGGGAAGAAGATTGGGATGTAATCCTTGCTCGAAATCGGTTGGTTGAGGTAATACGTACTTTCGGAGTTTATATTCGGATTAAATATTGGTATTAGTGGTTTAAAGAATTGGTAAAGAACAAAATATCTTCATCGATAAGGGTTTGGGTGGGAAGATGTTGAAATATATGTTGAAATGAAAGAGTCTTAAATAGACAGTGTAGATGAAATGATGTGTCGATGTGTCAAAGTTCTTTATTTTTAGTTTATAGTTAATCATTATTTTCTTCTTTTAGAATATTATCATGAGTGGATGTGCGCGAAATCGAAAATGGCTATAAAGGAAGGCAACTAAAAAAGGTACTCACTGTGTGGAGATTACTAGTGGGTGTTACAAGTGAAGCTCCACATTCATCTTCTGCCGCGGATAAGACGTATCTGAAAATGGAGCGAATAACGAGACACATTCTGTGGATGAAGTGTCAAAGAAATATTTGACAGTTCGATGTTAGCAGTCTCCAATGACGTAAGACTTTACTGCTAAAATTACTGGTAAGAAGAAGCAAGTTCATTGTGATTATATAGGGAGAAAATGTACTTACAGTTTTTATCGCAATTGCTGTCCTTTTCGCATGTTTACAGACTGATTTTCGAGGGAATATTGCTAAAAGTTTCAATGAAAACAAGTGAGACAATATTAACGTGATAAATTACTATTTATTATCCAACTCTACGAGTTATTATATATAAAAAAGGTTGTTAATGGTAATACTTTTGGTTTGAAGATCTTTTAACTGCAAGCTTCGTGTTGAAATTTTTTGGAAAACTGTAATGATAATATAGTTGGAAACAAGGTCCATTTGTGATTTTGTAAATTTTGTAATTGGCGTGACTGTCTGTGACCATCTGGGTGTAACCAGCCTTGTTCCCACGCTTTTCTCTAAAGGGAAGAGGAAGTTCCTGGGTTCGACGTTGAGGGGTATGGAGGTGATACGTACCTGCGCAGTTCGAATGCGCACTGCGACTGAAATAGGCAAGAAAGATGACATGATGTGATAAAGTCGTGTTTTAATCGGTTTAATAGTTTATGGTTTAGTTTTAAATTTATTTAGTTTTAAAAATTTATCACGAGTGGTTGACGTGAGGAAAGTAGGAGGAAAAGAGAAAGAGAGACAGGAGGATTTTGCAACGTTTTTGAATATAATGTTAAATTATTGTGTGAAATTTCGGGAATTTGAGGGTCTGTTGGCTAAAATTTGTAATAGATCTTACTGGTTATCTTTTGTCGTTGTCTGTAAAGGTTCTCTGAGTAGTGTTTAGAGGCTGTGATCGTGGTATTCTCAGCGGCTGGTAATTTGTAGTTGTAGACTAAGGAAATAAAATAAGAACATTTTAGCAAAGCGTAGGAACGCTTTATTAGCTGCAAATGCAGCGCGGGATTTTCCCAGGGATTCTTCAGTTGCAACAATAATGCAAATTACGAGAGCAAAATGGAAAATAGCTGCATGTGAAGGGTATGGAAAGAAGTACTCAATGTGGGGATGATG
>NC_090878.1:2241746-2256746 GCF_036669935.1 Montipora foliosa | reverse complement strand
AAGCCGATTACCGCTAATCCCTGATCAAAAATTAACCGACGAGTTATTTCTCTACTCCCAATGCTGCTCAAGGCTGATATTAGGCAAAACTTTACATTGGATGTTAATCTTGAAAAACTTGACAAAAATAAGCAAAAGAAACCTTCACCAAAAAGTTGAGAACATAAAAAGGTTTACGCTAATCCTAGATTAAGTTAATCGGCTTTCGAACAACCGGGCAAAGTATATAATGACAGGGGCTCCAGGGAAAGGACGGAATCTCAGGAGAATTACATGACCTCATGAAGTAGTGAAGAGGACAATATTAAGGGTGAAAAAAAAGAGTAAATTGGAAAGTTGTCATGATGATAATAAAGAAAATATGGGGACTCATTGAGGAGAGGGAAAATAGAGATGGAGGATTGAATAAGAGTAGAAGATACCGGGGAGGGGAGGGCAAAATTACATGTTCTTTGGTAATTCAGGGGAGTGGTAACTGGGTAGGGTCTCGTGTGTAAAGATGGATATTATATTATCATGCGTCCGTGTGCGTTATTGCTTTTTGTTCTTTCATTAGCTTGCCTAATAGTGGAGACATGAACCAAGGTATCGCAAATTAAGAAATTTCCTAACGTTTTTTAAATGGTGAATTTTAACTCAAAAACGTTAAAAAGCGCCACACCTACAAAAAGAATAAACATTTCTGCCTTTTTCGTAATTGAAAGGAGTGCGAAACAAGAGTTTTGAATTTAAAGTCTTGAGGTCATTTGAATTGACTACACCTACGGAGATGCCGAACATTATTCTAGGCTTTGGTTTGTTCGAACTCAGAGCGGGTAGGACCAGACTTTTTACAAGTGTGCGAGTTAGTAAATATGTGAATGAAGGATATCAATTGTATCAACGAAAACGTAATAAGCTTGCACACTTCAAAATTGCTACAAAGAAGGTGATAACATTAACTTTGGAGTCACAATTTGTATCGCGTCCGGTCTTTAAAATTTTAAGATGACTGCAAGATCAGAGTCGTTCGCTCGCTTACTGAACTTGTGTGGAGAGAAGTTGTTTCCTAGTTTGCAAAGCGCAACGACAATATACAGGTTTGTTAGCTGTGTGTGTTAAGCGACGAAATTCGCTTTATTCTCGTAAAAAAAACCTGTTTAGAAATTTGTAAAGTAGTATTTTGGAATCTTCTAACAAGAACCTCGGTTGAGGATATTTGAGGGCTAAATTTTTTAGACATTTTAGACAACGGAGTGCTGTGAAAGCAGATAATATAGACTAGCATAAATTTAGAAAAACTCAATCCTCCACAGCAGAATTCACTTAACGAGAGCTAATTCTCAAGAGGAATGCACCACAAAAAATGAACCCCACTTAAGTGTGATAAGTTTGTGCGCCGCGCAATTCTTTTTGCACGCACATACTTCACCTATACTGTGGTCCGTCTTTTAATTTGTCTTCTCCGAAGTCGTCCTTGTGTCTGGAACACAGCATCATATTCGTCAAGATCCCTTCTTCTGCCAGCGATGATAGCTCGATAAACTTCCTCAGCAAACTTGAAAACTGAGCTTTTTGCCCAAAGGCGATGCGTTGATTCTCAAATTGGGCATCAATTTATTTCGTACACGAAGGTCGCTGATTGGCTGGTAAGCGTAAATTCCAATGCTTAATCGAAGTGACAACAAAGTGTGCCACGTGTAACCTCGTGTTTTTAACATCTACACGAGGAAAACGTCAACGATGTGCTTTCGCCGTGAAAATCAGCGCTATTGTTACTTATTTGGCGTCGTCTACTCGTCTGAATGCAAATTGCAATGGGGCGTTGACCAAATTGTTCCAGGATTTTTTATGGAAGATTAATTGCATGGTCATAATGGGAAAAATCATCGTGTCGAATTTTTTGTAATCAAATTTGTGACGACAACGCCGCCAAAAAAAAAAAAAAGCTTTGAAAACACGTGCTGCACCCTTCACGTGCGCGTTGAGCATTTTGGTAAAAGTCCGTGCAGAAGGCAAGCGTGAAATTATCAAATGCACGGATTTCTTGAAAAACGCTGAGATCTCAAGATGAAAATGTTTCTTTTGTTTTTAAAATACAAAACAAAACCTTACAACTGGCAATCATTTTAGTTATGAAACATACCGACAACATAACATTACGAGAAAATATGGCAGAAGATATATATTAAAGGAGAAAGGACAAGCTGGGTTGCCTGTTCTCGGTTTGCGTGGCCAATAAGAATGTACTGAACCAGTCACGTGGTTAAAGGACGAGTCTTGAATTTCAGACCTCAGACGCGGGTAGTTTTGAGACATGACAATGGCACGGGACAAGTTTTTTTTTGTTGAACATGCCATCCTCTGCGTAACAACCTGCGAAACGCACGGACAATAAAAGAACCAAACAGACAACATTATGTGGTTTACGCGTTATGTCACGGACGCCTCACACACTATATCTCTCATTAACCTATATTGTTTGTCAAGCAAGTTTTCTCGTTTTTCTCGTTTCCGTAACCTTTGCCAGAAGAGGTTGGTTACAAATTAAGCAATTGAGGACTTTTTCCATGTTTACATAGCCCCATCTAAACGCGAGGAGGAATTGGGAGAATTCGAGACAGTTTTGCAAACACGAGACGCAGTCGAGGGCTTGCATAACTGTCGTGAATTCTCCCAACTCCCCGAGTGTTTAGATGAGGCTATGTAAACACGGAAAAAAGTCCTCTATTGCTTTTATAAAATATTTCTCAAAAACAATTCGACAAATGAAGTAAAATGCTGGTTTTCTTGATACACGTTCGTATTTTCCATTAACCAATCACAGCCGTGTTTACATACTCTCATCTAAACAAAGCTATTGACCAATGAGAGTGCGCAAACATGGCCGTCTCATCAAGTGATTAAAAACCATATATTGTTTGATCCCTTTGTGTGTTTTGAATAGAATTTGGAAGCGAACGGCATCAATTTCACGTTACGTAATGGTCTGTAATCGCCGCCATGTTGGTGAACGAAAACAAAAGAACTATCGAAGACCTCTTTCATAATGGCGGACAAACAAAGTATTCTTTTGTTTTAATGCTAATGAGCCTTTCTAACCTCGCTGCGACAAGCAAACCCCAGGTAAGGTAAATTAGCCAAGAGGGTGGGTGGGAGGGGGGGGGGGGGGATCTTTATCGCGTTTCACAGAAAAAAAAATTGCCAGTTTCACGAAAAAAAAAGACCTTTTTTACAAAAACAAATTTTCTTACATTTGTTAACAGCTACAGCCGTCTGCCATAAAGAAACTCATCAGAACAGTTACATTGGAAGGAGTCTCGCGACATTCACGTCTAACGCCACTTAATATACGATAAGGCACGGCATTAAAGCAATATTCAAAGCGAGAGTATAGTTGCCAAAGCCTTGCACCAATCTCTAATCTTTTATTTTCTTCGAGACTAGTCAATACAAGAAAATCAAAACTTTATTTTATGGCTACTATCCTGTCTCTTAAAGTAGTAATTGAAACTCAGTTCGGACCACCTTAAGCTTAATCCAAAATGTTCTCACAATTGCTGGAGTAACTACAGCCTCTTTAATTTCCTTGCTAGCTTCTGACAACGACTTTGAAAAACAATCCTTGCGAGCTCCAAAACTAAGGAATAACGTTAAGTGAAAACGTTCCAAGTTTAGTTCGTATTCTAACAATACAATCTCGAGATACCTCATGTAAGAACTTTTTTTCTACCCCCTCCCATTCGTAGTTCTGCTTTGAATCAGGGAAGTGATTAACGAGTTTAATTACCTAATTATTTAATTATCGGCCCTGGGGTCCGTTTCCTGAAAGTCCCGAAACTTTACGGGCCATTTTCGGGTGTCAAAATTCCCTTTGTATCTCAAGAACGGAGAGGATTTAAGTCGTCAAACTTCAGTGATTTTGATTTTTGTTTCCTTGAAAACATGTTAAAAGATCGGCTTTCAAAAACAAGCGGTTGGCAGTTTCATAAATGACTTTTCGGCGCGGAAACATTTTTTGGGACTTTCGAGAAACCGGTCCCTAGTGCCCCTTTCTCGAAAGTCCCAGTAACTTTTAGAACTCAAAAAGCCATCCGTAAAACTATGATCTGCCTGTTTGGAAAGATAGTCTTTCAACAGCTTTACAAGACCCGAAAGGAAAACAGAACTGCAAAGTTTCAAGCCTTGGACCCGCCTCAGTTTGAAGCTACTAAGAGATTTATGGTCCCCGAAGTACGCCCAATAAGCCACGGCTTCCAAACTTTTGAGAAACGGGCCCCCTAATCGATGTGACCATTATCCGTGGATGTAACAAATTGACTACGAGATAAGATAGCTCCTCTTAAAGTGTGGTTTGTGCTCGGGGCAACGTGACTCAGAAGTTTCGAAAACTTATCAAGGCCCAGAAGTGAAAAGCAATTCCCTAATTCTAGAATGCTGACCCTTTCGCATAAAAAAAATCATTGCAAAGAGCAACGCCCAGGAATGCCTTCCTTTCGAAGGATGCATTGAAAAAAACTTTCGATTTCGAGGAATGCACGTTGAAGACCTTAATGGCAAAGACATCTTGATTATTTTAAACACGTTCCATATTCTCCAACTTTCTTCTTTGGCTTATTCCACACTTTAACACCATCATCCGTTATATGGGATTTGACATTGAGTCGTTTACAACTGTTATTCTTTCCTTTGCTTGATCTTCCTTTCCTCGTCTGTCTTCAAATCAATTCATTTTAAGCTCTCCATTTTCAAACCTTGGCAGAACAGGTAGAATGAGGTTTCCATAGGCAGAGTCTTGTGAGATGAAATATCCTGATGATGTGGCATTTGCGTGCTAAAATAAATGACGGTGAAAGGAAAAAAAAAACGAGGAATAATATATTTACATCCAATAGTCATAGTCATTTGACTTGATTTGTGTTAATTGTTAATTTAAGTTTGCAGTGTCCCCAATTAGTGCTCCAGCGCTAGAACGACTAGCCATTTAAATTAAGTTCCTTTCTTTTCCTTTAAAGGTAAAGGTAAAGTCACTTTATTTAACGTGGGTAGTTCCTTCAGCTACGAGGCTGGTATCAATGGAAGCCGACGGTCCGCCCTTTACCCCCCTCCCTCTGTCAGTGCTCCGTTTTACGGGTATTTAAAGCTATAGCTACACGGATCAAATGAAAGTCGAAAAAGACGTTTAAGTCACCGAGGATCGAACCGGGGACCTCTCGCTCCGAAAGCCGCGCACTAGCCATCTGAGCCACGACTGCTCTTTCATAGTTAATTTACCGACGAGGAGCTTAGCAGTCGTAACTCGTTGAAACGCTCTCGTGCCACGATACACCACAGGGGACTCCACACCATGCTCTTTGCGAATAGTGTGTGAGTTCTTTTACGTCCCAAGTAGCCTGTTCCAGGCTCCCAGATAGTCGGGAAAAAGAAAAAAAAATGCGTGCGAAAAGTGGGTGGGGGCTTACATGCAGTTGTTTTCGTTTTACCCCCAGCATTTTCGCCGGTACCCCTTTCTACACCTGGGTGGAGAGAGGCACTGTGAGAGTAAAGTGTCAATGTCCCCAGCCAGGACCCAAACCCGGGCCACTTGATCCGGAGTCGCGCACTCTAACCTGAGCTGGCAAAGAACTTCTGTGAAAATTCCCACATTTAAAACCTCGTCTTGCGTACACGTAAGCGCAACGTAATGGGCAACCTGAAAACTCCGACCCCCGGTCCATGGACTACCCCGACAGACTACCCAAACAGACTACCCCAAAAATACTACTTCAAGTGAGTACTACTGGTTGTAAGCAGCGTTACAATTAGTGCTTAGCCAAAACATCCATTTTAAAGGGGCTAGGTCACACAATTTTAGGCAATTTCAGCGTTGATCGAATGGTCATAGAATTAACTAAAATATCAAAATAACTGTTCAAAACTATAGAAGATCTCTAACAAAACGCAGGGAAGCCAAGAAGGGACATGGATGGACAAAACTGGAGAGGATTGAAATGGATTGAATTTGGGTAAATTTGAAAAACGTCGGCCCACCGTTTTTCAAAATAACATCAGTCTATATTTAAATGTCATTTACAAAGCTAGAAAATCAGTTGTTATGTGGCCGTGATTTTGAAAATGAAAGACTGTTGCTCCACCAATTTGACGTTTAGAGCTCATAATTAACAAAATTAAACAAAATTACCTAAAATAGCGTGACCTAGCCCCTTTAACCTGGGTTGGTCAACAGTATTTAAGTCTAAGCACCCATTTTAAAAAGGTTAGCTTTAAAAATTGTTGCACCAGTTTCACTTCACTTACATGAAGTAATCGGCCATCACAACAATTATTGAAAGCTAACCTTTTTAAAATGGGTGCTTAGACTTAAATACTGTTGACCAACACTGTTTAAAATGGATGTTTAGGCTTTAATAGCACTATTTGTGACTCTGCTTACGACCAATAGTACTCACTTGAAATAGTATTTTTGAGGTATTCCGTTTGGTTAGTCCATGGACTGGGTAGGGATCACCCCAACTTAATGACTGAAAACCAAAAATGCAATTGGAATAGGGACAGAGCTCAGTTTCTTCCCCCGTCTTAAAGTAGAATAAATCTACTGTGTCATAGTACTCACCTCCAAGGCTTGTCGCTGGCCCAGTGACAGGTCTGTTGGGTTGCGTATGACCTGAAGATAATTAATATTGAATTTAAGGCTAAGAATGTAGAGAAAGCAACATTGTGATGCTGTCTGCCAATCAGTCAGTTGGTCATTCAGACATTCAATCACTACAGTCAGTAATGAGTAAGTCACCTATCAGTCAGTTGGTCACTTAGTCAGTCAGCAAGTCAGTTAACTGGACTGTCAGGCATCCTGTCTACGAGTCTATCAATCTATCAATCTGTCAATCAATAAGTCAGTCAGTCTATCAGTCACAACATTAAAATTCTATACCTTTTTGCAGATATGGTGGCCATTTTGATTTCTGTTGTTTCAAATAGCTATTATGGGATGCCCAGGGGGCAAATACATATTAAATTATTTGCCTCCTGAGAATCCCATAATGTCTTTCGATACAATAGAAATCAAAATGGCCGACATATCTGCAAAAAGGTCTATTATTTATTGTTAGTGATACTTACTGGGGCTTCATGTGGTTTGAAAGAAGTGGAAGGATCTGCTCCTGTTGTACGCACGGTAGAGAGATTCGTCCTGAGAACAAACAAAACATTATTTTTCTCAATGCCGAAGCTAGTATAGAGTTGTGAATACATACATGACAATGAAGGACAAACAAGCTGCAGCACTATGTAAAAGCAATTACAATGGGCGTCAAATGTACTGTATATGTACATGGGATTTCAACCAAAAGGCAGGTCAAAAATTAATGCAGCGGGGTAAAGGAACCTTAAAACTGTGGGTTGGGATGGGGGGGGGGGGGGGCGGTCTTGAGGGAGGAGAAAGTACCCCTCTTGCACACAAAAACCTACACACATGCTTTAATTGATGCGTGAGTGTTGAAATACACTCAAATTGCAAAGAGCAAAAATGTTCACTTTTTCTAACATCTAACAGCCATGTAGAAAACTTAAAAAACAGTCATTCTGTTGAAACCATTTCAGACTTATACGTCCAAAATCAACAGTGTCCTTGAACAAGTAAAACCAGAATCCTTTTAAAATAAAAAATAAAAAAAAAAGCCATCCAAAAAGATTACTAATTTTCTATTATCATTTCAATAATTTTTGTAAAGACTCTTTGGCCATACTATTCATGACAAATTCAAGTCAAGTTGCCCAAATCCTGAGCATTTTTCCCTGAAAATTCTAGTGGGCCAATAAGTTCCCTGAGAGACTGAAACCCATCCAAAAAAAAAACTAGCATTCATATATATTCATACACAATCATCAGCTATAGGCAACTATTATGAAAGCAAATCGCGACTGAGCGTACAGTTGAAGTATTTTGCCAACTTTGGAACGAGATTATGGAACTCTCTTCATCCTGACTGGTGTGCGCTTACAAAAAGACCATTCAAAAAACGAATTAGGAAATTTCTGCTTACAGTACACGGAGTTGAGGAGGCTTATGTTGATACCTACTCATTGATAACAAAACTGAATAACAATTACAGTATTTACAATCGTACCCTACAATTCTGTTTTATTCCTTTATTCATTCACTTATTTTAATAATATTGTAATAATTTATGCAACGTTTCTTCAGTCTGACGATTGTATAATCCCATTGTGTATTGTTAGGTTTTATTTTATCTTAATATAGTTTCTAGCAAGTTTAGTGCCATGTACGCTATTACACTGCACGCCCCGATTAGCATTGCTATACACGTGTAGTGCTCATTGTAAAATGTAACTGTAATTTTGAAAATAGACTTGAACTTGAAATTGTCTGAAAAAAATAAAGATGACTGTCCATTTGACTTAGTTTTAAAATCTGAAAATAATAATTATCACAATATCACAAGTCAAAATGCTGTAATTTGAAACAAGCTGAGGCAAGAAATATCTTGTGATAGCATATGATACACTATGTGCTGTCTTGTGATTTGTTGGTACATAACTTTTAATAAGTATCAACTTTGTCAAAGACTCAGCAAACTACTGGTGTATCGAGCATTTAATGTATTATATACTTCTATCGTATTTCACTGCTGACTACCGGTAATCAAGCCATTTAGGTAACTGAAGGGAGATCAAATGCCTGTTGACTGAGATGCCCTGTCAGTAATGGAATCCTGAGACCGCTTCCAAAAGATATTACATGAACATGAGACAACTTTTAATGACAGGTAGATGGCTTTAGTTTCTTTTCTGTGGGAGAATTTTATGAATATTGTTATTTTTATGTTTTTCTATTTTGGACAAACTTCTCCACTTAGGAGTATTTCCATGTCAACATGCTGAGCAAGGTCGGGCTCTTGCCAACAAAGTTTGGGGTTTAAATACTGTACAAAACAGAAAACTGTACAATAAGGCAAAACAGGATAATAATAATTATTATTGGGTAAACAGAACCACAGCTCTTCCCTGCTTGATACATGTATGCATGTCACCAAAATGCAATGTTGCCAACAATCATAGTTCAATATTAGCACTTAACAATTACGTGCTGTTTCAGGTTAAGCTTCACAGGTGAGGCCAGCTTCATAAACACTTACCCTACATTAGCAGCGGTGCTGCCTTGACCTTGATTTAAAAGCATCTGCCGTTTTTGCTGTAAGTCTTGAAGAATCCTTCGATTCTGTGATTCTGTTATGAAAAAGTAGAAGCATTAATTTTATGTCCAGAAATGCTGCTAATCAGATACCAGCTCAATTTACATGTAGATAAACATCATCAACTGGGTCCTTAATTAAACCCTTTCTCCCTTAAACCAGTAATAAAGTGCTACCAATGGGAATTTTCCCATGACTGCAAAGGATGTTGGGAAGGCTACTTTGGCAGACCCTGCGCTTGGCAAATTCTTCGATTTTGTCTTGACTGGATAGCTTCAGAAGTTTGATGCGCACAATCAAAACCTTAAATTACACTCACAGGCATGAGCTTTTCTGTGAACAAGACTGCTGTTAGGGGCTCCAGGGTAATCATTCCCTTTGTGTGTCAAGAGAAAAAATTCTGAAGGAATCAGAGTGGGAGCATCTTGGCAATTGTGCCATGAAAGCCACAGCCTACATCTGTGTGCAGTGGCCAAAGAAGGACAGGTCTAAAGTACAGGTCACTTTTCACAGGTCATTAGGCCTAAAATGATGTTTAAGTCTATTAGAGTTTGGGTTAGGGTTAGGTCAATTTGAAATTGGGACACAAATATAATTAAGCTCAGTTTGCATGAGCAGCACTCGAACCATTGTTCTCTTGAGCGTTAGCCTTGATATTGATGATGAGCCCACAGAATGACAGAGAAAAACTCTGACCAACAACTGAGTTACATGTACTAGGTCAGATTGAAGACTAATGAACAAGTGAAGGGGTACCGGTATATTAATTTTTAAATGATAGGTTTATTTTGAGAAGGGGGGAAAGCAAGAGTACCTGGAGAAAAACCACACGGAGCAGAATAGAGAACCAAGCAACTCAACCCAAACGTGATACCAAGTCTGGAAATCAAACCGGGAACAGAATGATGGGAAGAACATGCTTTCACCATCGCACCATACCTGCTCCATCACACCATACCTGCTCCCTTCAGATAGTGGTTAAATCGTACTTGAAAATTACACTACCTAACTTATGCCAACTCTCCTGGATTATCCAGGAGTCCCGGATCCATATGGAGTGAATCTCCCATTCTCCCAAATGGGTCATCAAATCTCGCAGATAAAAACCACTTTGAACCTTTTAAAGACTTTCTGCCATTGTAGGCTCAAATTGCATCCCCAAATTAAAAAAATTTCGATTTTTCAAACTTTTTTCATGGTGTCTTAATTAATTAATGTATTTCTTCATCTCTGAGTTTGAAACACACATTGACAGGGGAGGGGGGGGGGGGGGGTTGGGGGGCTAGATGAAAAAAAAATTCCCACATTTTAGATCTCCAGAGGTTGGTATCTTTGCTACTTCTCTACAATATATTACCTTTAACGACCTTACAGTGGACAGATCATTATAATAAACAATGTGGCCCAAAAAGGAAAATATAAACTCGCAGTTGATTTGCATTTTGTTGGATGAGATCGAGAACGGCTATTGTGTTTTCAAAATGCTTAGATGAACTACAATGGGAATCAAGATAGCACCTAAAGACAACTAGATATATCTATAGAAATGTAAGTGCTACATGACCAACTTTGCAACTAACTAAGCGTCAAGGTCGGTTTCCGTTGCCTACGATTTCACGGCAGCTAAACCCAAAAAGTAACACAAACCTTGTCCTCCTTGCGGTTGAAATGCCATCGTGAAGTACTGCCCGTTTCCAAAGCTATGACAGTTTAGTTGTAATTACAGAAAATCGTCAATGATCGTCCGCCATCTTACACCTCCGTTTGTTATTTCGCCCCAGTCTTCCTTTGAAACCGATTTTTTCACGACTGTCACGATGTCTGTCACGTTACGAACACGTTGTCAATTTACACATGTATTCCGTCACTTTAATTTTAGTCGTAAATTCTACCTTGAGTACATGTTTTCTTACCACTCATTTAATAAGCTGAGTTTCTTTTATCAGAACAGCAAGTTATTTTGGCCTTCCTATCGGAATCAATTGCAAAGGTACCAGCATTACTTTTAAAAGCTGTTGACAGATACTGATATGGAGAAAGAGAGGATGTTGATTTTCCTGCTTCTTTATTTGGCCACTATTAACGCAGGTGAGAGGTGAGGGCTTAGATTCATTCGTCCATGTCGCATTTGTAAAACGTCTGGAGACATTTCCATATTGCATGTGAACTGTTTACTGGTTAATGTGGTGGTGGTAATGATGATGATGATGATGATGATATCGATGATAGTGTAAACAATAACAACTTAGTCCCGTGAACCCTAGTTCTGTAGAAATCGGGAAATATGCTGAGAAAAACTCTTGGAGCAAAGTGCTAAGAACTAAGTAAAGCTTCCCACATGTAACATTATGTTTGGGAATGAAACACAGGACAGTGACATTGGCAGAGGGTAATATTATTGCTGCCACCATTGTGCAAACATTGGTCCTCAGAAAAAAACTGTTTTTGACAAGAGGAAAACCAGAGTACCTGGAAATTAACCTCTTGGAGCACAGTAGAGAACTAACAAACTCAACTTACATGATGTTGAGTGACTGAATGGAACCTGGGTGACATACATGTATTTGTGGAAGGTGTCATTGCTTTCATCACTGCACCAACCCTGCCGTCAGCAATCTTCCATCTTCCCTCTACTCTTCCTCCCCTGCTCCAACACTACATTCATCCTCCTTATCTTGTTGTTTGAGGCAGAATTCGTGATTTAAGTTCATGAAGAGGGGGAAGGGAGTTAAGAACGCCCCTTGCAATTTAAAACCACTTGTTGAGTTGTTGAGGTTACTTGTAGTCAGTCAATTAAAGAATGCAACTAACTGTTGATGGATTAACACACTGATTCCTCAGGTGACCGAGGACGCCCCCAGTTGACAAGTAAAATCGTCTGGCGTCAGACAGGGTAAAATCATCTGGCATTAATTAACAGAGTAAAATCGTCTGGGATTAGACAGAGTAAAATCGTGTGGCGTTAGACAGAGCAAAATTGTCTGGCGTTAGACAGAGTAAAATCGTCTAGCATTAGACAGAATAAAATCGTCTGGCATTAGACAGAGTAAAATCGTCTAGCATTAGACAGAATAAAATTGTCTGGCGTTAGACAGAGTAAAATCGTCCAGCATTAGACAGAATAAAATCGTCTGGCGTTAGACAGAGTGAAATACTGTGGCGTTAGACAGAGTAAAATCATCCGGCATTAGACAGAGTAAAATCTGTTAAGTTTAACTCCCAGGAGTTAATGATTTAAATGAACACATGCAGTAAACTGTAAGCAGTACTGTAGCCAATGCTTGTGTACTTTATTGATTTCTTAGAACTAAAACTTCATCAAGCTGTTGTGATATCACGCCATGGCAGTCGTACCCTGCTCAGAAAAGACCATAAGACGTTCGAAGAAGGGACAGACAGCCAGTTGACTGTGAGAGGAATGGATCAGATGTTTAGAGCTGGGAGCTATGTTCAAAAGCATTATCGGAATTCCAAGGTTTTGCCCAGCAATGTGTATTCTCCTGCAGATATTTATGTGCAGTCCAGTGACTATTCAAGAACACTCAATAGGTAAGAAGACTTGTAGCTTGATGGCGTCAGACAGTTTAACGAAAGAATGCATACCACTGAATGTAGTCTGCACAGGCAGTTTTCAAATGACTGTTGGAAGCAATTACCGGTATGTGATTGCAATAATTATTGCAGCTATGCTTAGTGATTGGTTTTAAAATCTTGCACCAGTTTATCAACCAACAAGACAATAGGCCTTATCACAGAATTTTTCACAATTTCTGAATCGCAACGTTAAAATACTAGGTAGAAGATTGTATTCACCAAGTTTGAAGGATGTAGCTTGGCTAGAAGACGCTCAGTTAATTTTTTGAATTTTCCACACATTTGTCTGTAAATCTGGCTGGGTAGACAAACGTCTAGACGCAGTTCGTGGGAAAAAAATTTAAAGACAAATGTATGGAAAATTAAAAAAAATTAGCTCAACGACCTATAGGAAAGCTACATCCTTCAAACTTGCTGAATACAATCTTCTACCTGGTATTTTAACGTTGCGATTCAGAAATTGTGAAAAATTCAATTTTGGAAGAAGTTATTTGCTATCGGATTCCCATACAAACACTGTAATTTCTGACCGCTTTGCCTACCCGTTAAGATGGCGTCGAAAACCGTGATAAGGCGTATTCTCGTCCCCAGAGTCCACTTTTCTTTTGTTCAGTGATAATCTCCGAGAAAGAATGCTTTGAAAATTTAAAATCTTAAAAAAGAATGAGATCATTAGCTTCTCTTCCACCCAAGAATTTTTGATAGGTAATGACTGGCTTGTTGTCAAAGCTAAAAGGCGTAAAACTGGAGATTTAACTAAGTTTAACAAGTTCTTTTACCTTTTGAAGGAAATTGTAATTTGGTAAATAATAGCATGATGCCTTTTTTGAGAAAATTCATATGTTAATCAAACATGATGTAAAAAATGATGTCAGCAAAGATTCCCTTACATACCGAAGCTATGATTACTTTGAATGACTTATAATGGAGATGATTTCTGATCAGGATGTCAACACAAGAACAATTATATTATTATAATGCCCTTCATTCCAACCTGAATAGCACACAATCACCTGCATGTTACAAACTATGCTGGTCTGCCTGTCTCATCTTCTTTTTTAGTGCATTAAGCTTCCTCCTTGGACTATATCCACCAAGAAGAAATCAAACACTCGTTACAGATGCTGGAAATTTTAGTGCACCTTATGATATTCAACAGGTTGGTATCATTTTGGTTTCTAGTCATTATATTGTTTTACCATATGATGAAAAATGCTGACAAAACCATTAGCTCTGTTTCTAGAGTGCCAGACCACTTCTTATACCTGAAGCTGGTGAGGTGATACTTGCAGAATGCTTGATATTTAGCTCTAATCCCAGATGATAAATCGCTGGGTCATGGAAAAAACAAGGTTAAAATCCTGTTTGGGGAAAACTCACTTGAAACCTAGTATCTTCCAAACTATGACTCCAGAATAATACCAATCGTATTAGAAAGCTGCAAATCATCTCAGGGAGTGGAGGATGGGGGGGGGGGGGGGGGGGGGAGAGGTGGGTGGGGCACACCCCTTGCACCGTCCCCCTAGATCTGCCCCTGTAGATTTTACTCTGTCTAACACCTGACAATTTTACCCATCTAAGGTAAAGGTAAAGTTCCTTATTTTAATAAGGGTAGCATGTGGTCATCGGTACACACCTTTTACCCCCCTTCCTCTGTCAATGCTTGGTTTTATAGGTATTCAAAGCTACAACTTCAGGAATTAGAGAATTTCAAATTTCTAGCCTCCATTCCCTTTTTCTTTGCTTCTAATACCTCCCATTTAGAAGCCATTTTATCCAACTCTTATCTTCATCTTCTTTGAATTGTACCAAGGTTCCCATACACACTGTTGCTGTGCAAAATGACCAAGTTCTTCGTGGGTGGTTGGCGTGTCCTCAGCTGAACAAAAGACTGGCAACCTTCTATAAGAGTAAAGACTTTAAGGAGAAGGAGAAGGAAAGTGCTCCATTGAGGAAAGCCCTGGAAATAATCTTGGACGTTGAGAAGATCGAACTTAAAGATTTCTACAATGTGTAAGATATAATGTAACTAATAGTAATAATATTATTTCAATAAAATACATATCGGTAATTATCAATAAATCTGAGCTTGTGCTGTTCTTACCTTGCAAACAATGTTCACTAAATGCATGCAACTCAATTAAAACTAGTAGGTGATTGTGCCCTTTGAAGAAGTGAGAGAAAAGGTAAAGGTCTTTATTTTACGAGGGTAACA
>NC_090878.1:2216746-2236746 GCF_036669935.1 Montipora foliosa | reverse complement strand
GCTTCTTTTTGAGCAAAGAGCTGAAAGCTCAATTTTGACATAACTCATCAAATGCCAAAAGAACGTCTCCTTTGCGGCCCAGGCATACTTCCTTGACTGTAAATATTCATCGCATGTGGGGATATCTCACCATCCTATTTGCCACAAAACGTTCGGAACTAGAACTTTGCTCAGGAGAGCACACCCTGCTAGCAGAGCCTTTCTTTTGCTTGCTCGATTTTGGCCAATGGTGTCGAGTAAACATCGAAAAGGATGCGGTTAGGCCATCTGTTTACACGACACCAATCGAGGAGTTTCGACAAAACACTGACCCCAGGTCAACTAACCCCCTTACTGACCCCCCTACTGACGCACTATAAAATCAATGGGAAAATGAATACTGCATACTTAAGCCTCAACAACCCTTTTTAAACGGCATTGTTCAACAGTATTTGAGTCTAAGCACCCATTTTAAAAAGTTTAGTTTTCGATTATTGTTGTGATGGCCGATTACTTCATGTAAGCTAACCTTTTTAAAATGGGTGCTTAGACTTAAATACTGTTGAACAATGCTGTTTAAAAGGGGTTGTTGAGGCTTAAGTAAGCAGTATTCATTTTCCCATTGATTTTACAGGGGCTCAGTAGGGGGTCAGTAAGGGGGTCAGTGTTTTGTCGAAACCCCCAATCGAGACCGTTGGCGAAACCGGGTCGATTTGAAGACGCTGCCAAAAGTGGAGAGTTTTCAAAACGATACGGTTTCATCTGTCGTGCAAACAGCGAAATTGCATCGATTTGAATACGGTTACTATTTTGGCACGAAATTTGCATCATTCAATCCAAAATAGTGAATGTAGCACGTAGTGCAGCGCTCGATTTTACCATCACGACTTTGATTTTCTGGCAAAAACGGTTCCGTGTAAACAATTCCAGACCGCGTCGATTTTGAAGTCATGAAACCGTGTCGATGTGAAACCTCGTTTGCGTAAATGCTGCCTTAGACTCAGCGGGACACTTCTTATTGGACAACAAAATTGGGAGTACATCTTATTGAGTGCATTTCTGGACGTAAGTCCAATCCTGCTCCTGGAAGTTTTTCTCTGGGTACTGCTGTACCTCTTTACTGTCGGTAGTTTTGCTTAGTTTTGATTTACAAAGTCGGCTGTGCATGTGGGCCTGAACTTTAATAACATCTGCAGTCAGTCAATGCATAGTTAATGCGACTGCCACTGTTCTAGGAATCCGGCTTAGGCTTGATGATATTTTCGAAGTAGATCTCCAAGTATGTCTGTCGTTGGAAATATCCCGCCAGACAGGATAATTAAAGAGATTGATTTTAACGTGTAGAACGACATCCTGTCGCAGAGGCCTAGAATATCCTTTGGGAAAAGTGTGGTTGCGGTAAGAGGCTGGCTTCGCAGGAATAGTTTCATGGGAATGGAACTACCCGGGCCACCCACCTGTTATTTCACTCTCGCTCTTTAGCGACTCTTCTTGTTAGTAGATCCTAACAGATGCACGTCGTCGGGATGGATGGGAATTAAAAGGAAAGTCAATTTAAGGTCTGTTTTCGCTTTAAAGGAGCCCGGACCCAGGGAGTGCTAAGTATTTATGAGTCAATGAGTCAGTGCAGTTAATTAAACCATAAAATGAAAGCTAAAATTTCAGAGAGTGCTTAGGCCTTATCACTGAAACGAGGGCTTAGGCTTAATCAATAAATTATTGCTATATTGACCGTGAGTCTCATTGACTCATAAAACAGGCATCCTCGGACCCTGGGACTGCAGGTTCCGCATCATCCACCCGAACGTATTGGAGTGTATAGGGGTCCATCCATGGGTATGTGGTCGTTAATATTAACGCCCTCTGGGTAGGACATAAGTGGTAAATAGTACGCCATTCATTCGAGTGCTTTTTAAGCAGCCTTAACACGGCAAACTCGAGTTTGCAAACTCGTGTTGGCAAACTCAAGTTGGTGTGTGTGAACGGTACAAAAACAGTCGGCAAACACGTTGGCAAACTGTTGGCAAGAATAGAGGCAAGTTCTATTTGTCGCCACAGTTTGCCAACGTGTTTGCAGACTGTTTTTGTGCCGTTCACACACACCAACTTGAGTTTGCCAACACGAGTTTGCAAACTCAAGTTTGCCGTGTGAAGGCCGTTTTACGTATTACCCCCACCGGGTGGCATTGAGGATGGGAACGGGCATGCTACGCGACCTAAATCGACCTCCTTGGTCAGAATGGAGGAAACTACGTCGAGGGGCTGAGCAGCCGATTGTAAATTGCAGGACACCCGGATTTTCTGGGGACCCTGATAACAAACATGTGTGCCATAACGAAGGGAAGAAGTTAGAATGCTATCGGGGTGACCGGAAAGTGCTTTTTCCAAAACGACAATATTAATAGGAGTTGAGACAGGCGGTTGAAGGTTCGTGGCGAGAAGCTGCACTTTATATTCTGCTGCGGTCGCTCGTACTGCTGCTAGACCCGAAAGGGCGGCGGTTGACTTTGAATAGACTGCTGGGGCAGGTGACGATGGAATGGTTCGCAGATCAGCAACGGCGGCAGACGTGTGAAAAGGGGCAGAAACTTGAGTTACAGCCCGAGGATCGGTTAAACCTGAAGCAGACTGGTGGGACGGGTCGGCGTTGGGGAAGGTACTCTGACTGTGGTAGGGGCTGGAGCATAGAAGACAGTGTGGTTTAGCGAGGCCAGAAAACGTTACTGTCCAGAGCTCTATATCAACCTGGTCCCAGCTGATTCGCGAGTCGTTAGCGGCCTGACAGAGGAAATGTTCGTCATAGGCAAGGAAGGCGGTGCCGTGGAATTTTGTGGCCGCCTTACAAATAATTTGCAGATATTTAAACAGTTCAGGAACCCACTTTCGACATATTAAAATTCAGTCTAAACAAAAGGCATGATCTCGTATTCCCAGGGTCTCTCATCTTCCCAACTAGTAGGAAGAAGAGACCGTAGGAACTAGGCTGGCTCTAGTTATGTCACTGGGTGCGATTTAGCTCAGCAGAGTTCACCTGACATTGTTTAAGCACTCCATTCTGTAATGAATAACAGACCACTTGGTTGTTCAGTTTTTCATTCAACTTTGTTGCCACACAGATTTACTTTAGAGCTCTTTACAATTCTTTTTTTTTGTTTTTTTTTATTTAAACATATTTATATACATGTTTGCCCCAAGAGCTAAATGAGCTCATCACGGGGGGCTTACACCAAAATTCAAATTACCACATAAAAAAACAAACACGGGCACGGGATACAAAGTAAGTCAAAAAAGACAGTTAAGTTAATTAGGTCAATGATAATGACCACGAAAAGAAAAACGTTTAGACTCTCTTATAAAGTGCTGGACATGAGAGAAGATTTCAACGTTTTCATTATTTGACATGTCAGAAGAGCCAAACAGAAAAACTTCAACTTTTTGCTGGTCAGAATATTGACCAGAAGCTATACGAGCAGCAGCAGCGAGCAAATCAGATCTGAGGGCAGCATAATTAGGACATTGTAAAAAGAAATGAGTTATAGTCTCATTGTCAAAGCCGCAGCTACAAATAGGTGAAGACTTAACAGCGATCTTAAATAGATAATAATTTAGACCACAAGCGCCTAGACGCAGTCTAGTATGAATTACGGAAGAGTATCTGTCAAGAGCATAATCAAAAGGCGAAAAATACTTTGGAATATTAAAATAATTAACTAACGCTCTCTTACAAGAGCCAATTGAATCAGATTCACGAATTTCCAAATCAATGTCGTTCCACAATTTAGTTGTGGAAGGGAAAAAAGACCTTTTAAAGCGCTCTGTGCGCACAGGGAAAAGAGTAAAATTTTGAGAAGATCGAAGGTTAAAATGAGTTCTCTCACAGACTCTAGCTGGGAGCAGATCCTTAAGATAAGACGGACTCACATTTTGTACTATCTTAAAATAACAAATAAGCTTATGAATATCGCGTTTACAATTCTGTTGTTTCGTGGCCGATTAAAAAATTTGTCTGCATTTTTGTCGATAAAGTCGATAATCAGTTAAAAATCTTGTGCGGATTATCGACTTTTATCGACAAATCAAACTTGTCAATTGACAATCATCGACAACTATCGAGTACTATCGAGTACTATCGATAACGTTTTAGATGATCAACTGTGATCGACATGTTACGTCCTGCCTAACTCTCACAAACCAATCGAGAAACTCTTTGCCTTCTAAAAAAGAACACAATGTTAACTATCAATTTTATCTAATAAAGTACGCATGTAAGGACTAAATAACTAGATATAAACAAATAAACTAATATTAAGGTTTTACAGTCAAAGATTCCCTCTAACAATCCCCTACAAAAATTCTTTTACTTGACAAGAACAACAACAACGTTTCTTTGTAGTGTAAAAAATTGAAGTTTACAGTGTTAACAATGAAAAAAAAAAAAAATATATATATATATAGTAACTGGTCACCCAAAATAACTTAAGAGCTAAACTACGTAGTTGGGTGACCATACAAATTGACTTAATTGACTTGGCAATGTAAATTCTACAATGCACTAGCTGCACAACTGCCATGCATACTTTCATTCACAAAGTTGCTTTCTTCCTCACCAGAAGGACTACTGTTCTTTGCATGAGGCCTACTAGTATTTTCCTTCATTTCCTGTGACACAAGATCCTGATCCCTATGACTACCATTTGTTAAGAGTAAACTGTGACAGTGACGACACAATCGAGGAATCCATCCTTTGTACACCAAGAAGATAACAAGGCTAACTAGCAGCCCTATTAAAATACCAAGGCCAACTCCAACTCCAACTGCTGTACCAGTGGAAAGCCCACCTGCATTTCCAGTTGTATGTGTACTTTTGTCACCTGAGAAAATGGAATATGAAATTTCAACATATGTCAATGACATTGGGGTTTGCAATGGCCCATAAAAATGATGTACACATGAGTTGCTTTGCAACAGGTGAATGCATTTATGGATAACCAAAAACATTCCAGGGCAGGATTTTAACTAAGACCTCAGGGACACCTGTTGGATGCATGCTATTTGTACCTAATGAGCTACATTTAATAGGCCGTTTGTAGGACCTAGTCACATGGTCCAAAATCTGCCACGCTGGGACATCCAAACCAAAGGAAAGTCAAGTTTGACTGGTGGGAGTTGCTTTGTTCTGGATGTCCCTTGCATAACTTGAGTCCCAGCATGGCAGCTTTTGTACCACATGACTGGGTCCTGCAAAGGGCCTATTCCTGGTGAGATGGGTTATTAATCTACAATAGGGAAAGTCAAGATTGTAGATCACTGCAGACAACTTGCTATCAAGGACCAAAGCCAGAATAAAATTGATTGATTAGATTTTATACATGTTAACTCTTCCACATTAAATCTTCTGCACATGGATTGATCTTTCCTACTCTTCTAGTAATACAGTTCCCCAAATCTCCAGGCCCCCATTGTTCAAAGCCCGGATGACCTTAACCAGTGGATAAGTCATTATCCAGAGTTTAAAATGTAGGTCACATTAAATGTTAGCCAAAGTTTTAGTATATTCATATTCTCTTAGGTCATGATCTACTGGGAGAGAACCGTTTTTGGTTGGTTAAGTTGATTAACTTTCTCAACCAGCTCCAAACTTGGTTGAAACGATTGAAAACGATGGGAAGCACCTGCTGATCTGAATTTTTATGTTTGACAACCAAGGCTTGGCAAATGTAGTCGAGGGGGTCTGAGAACGACTATACCCAGTTGCATCTGTGGCTCAACCAAAAATGGTTGAAAAAGTGCTGCTGTATTGGAAACTTCAACCAACTCAACCAAAACCAGTTTTGGTTGAAACGGTTGATCCCAATCGAAAATGACCTTAGATTTTCTTAGAGTGTGCATATTCATGGTTACATGAAAAAAATAGTTTATATATCTTTGCATAGACTGAAACTGTTAGATAGTGACTTATCCACTGGAGAAAGTTATCCAGCTTTTGGACAACTGGGACTACCTACTAAAAGAAACTTCTGTTCCTTATCAGACCCTTGCTACTGTTTCTCGTTACCTCACTCATTGTTATCAATATGCCAACTAGAAGCTAATTGGCTGTTAAAACAATGACTTCTTTTGTTGTGTGGTTGGCAAATTTGAATCACAAAAGAAGTGTGACGTAAATGTTTGTAAACAAGAAATATCGCTACAAGCTAAATTATTTATTCAGTAATAACACTCGCCAATTAACAAAAATGCTCGATTCTGATTCGACAAGAGCAGAGCATTTTTGTCCCAAGTTGTATTATGTTGAGTCCAAACTGAGTTTCTATGGCAACCATGTAAAACTATTTATTAAACTCAATAATAATTCATGAAGGAAACAAAAAAGAAATGTTCTGTTAATCAAAGGCTGTAAATCTGATACAACATTCTCCTGATTTACATAAACTTTTCGTTCTATTTTCTACACTGAAATGTCTTGTACTACAAAAATAATGGATGAATATGAACACAGAAACAAAACAAAACATTTAATAACTAGTTTACAATATTCACGTCAGTGTAGTACCACTTCACAAACTCTCGGCTTCACCTAAAGTTTGCAAATAGTGATACAACACTGTCGCTTATACTGTAAACATTACATAAAATTAAAGGCTGCAAAAGTAATAACTGAAGGAGAGGCACAAGTAAAAAATACACTCACGTGACTCCACAGTAAGTGTCACTGTACCACTGAGTGGTTCACCCACTCCATTCCACACTGTGTATTTGTAAATTCCTGTTTTGTCCATTTGTATTTTGGGAAAGTAGAAAATTCCTCCCTGGTTGAGCACTTCTGGGTCACCAACTTTTGTCCAAGTTATGTTTGGCGCTGGATTTCCATATGCAACAATTTGAAGAAAGACATTACTTCCTTCTAGGACAGTCTCATTATCATCAGGTCTACTCTCTATAGTAGGTGGATCTAAATTAATTTAAAATATAAAATATTTTTGTCTTAGAATGTTTATGCATTCTCCAACAAAATCCAACCCTTCCTCACACTCCCTTCTCAGGCCTAAATAGTGCTTTTTTTTGGGGGGGGGGGGGGAAGAGGGAGGGGGGAACGTATCTGCCAGTCAGTCTAGTATGGCCATCCACGGCAGACCTGCAAACTGATGTAGAACTTGGAATGGCAAATTGGGCTTTAATTCTGCCCTGGGATGCTGCAAGGTGGACCTGTCTTCTAGCCTAAAATCTTTTAGAAGACAATGGTGGATGGTACTTGATACTACCAGTTGACTTTAATTATACTCACGACAACCATGTGAGTCACAGTTCTTTAATGAATTACTGTTATATGTAGGCTTGACGGCCACCCCATGCTGTATCACCAAATTACTCACTTGGGAAGTCATTTTAATCTCAACCTTATAAGGCTTTGGATGACTCAAGGAAGAAACATACATGTATTACAGAGGAACATCGATTTAACGAACCTCTATTTAACGAAGTCCTCAGTATGTACCGGCCAAAGTTACAGTAAGAGGTATGGAATAGAACCTCGATATAACGAACCTCGATGTAACAAATTCTTCGATATAACGAACATAATCTGGAAGCCCAAACGTAAAATCTACCTCTATATAAAGAATTACAATGTCAACAGGCGACAGAAGATAAATGCTGAACAGATCAATAGTCATCTGGTAATTATAAAGAGACAGCTAGCAACCTTTCAGTCAACGGCTTATTATATGTCATAGACATAAACTAACTTCCGCTCTATCTTCTTTGTCTCTTATTAGTTCTATCAACTTCTTCACATTCGAAGGCTTCTTGTAATACATTGAATACGTAGCCGGAAATTCCATTCCAATGCCCTTGTTTCTCCTTTTGCCAGTCACTTCCACTGAGATTTGTACTCCGTGTTTTAAAAACAAGTGAAATACATGTGACAGTGTCAATGGCACATGACCCACGATCTGCAAACGTCCCTCCTTGATCTTGAATCCGTTTAACGGCAACAGCATTGGTGTTGTGTGGGTTATCATCATTAACTATGACCTCGATATAACGAACAGTTTGTTCGTTTCCCCTCAAGTTCGTTACATTGAGGTTTGCGATATAATGAACCCTCAATTTAACGAACAATATTTGCCGGTCCCCAGCGACTTCGTTAAATCGAGGTTCCACTGTATATGCTTACAAAAAACGAATCAAAACCATTACTAATAAATAGTTTTAAAATCATGACTCTTCAAGCTTTGACAAGCAGACTAGCTGCTGATGCTGAAACATTGTTATGCAGCAAGAACAAAAATCACAATAATATTAATTTTAATGCCTACTGACTAACTTCATTTGTGCGCAATATAAAGTAAAATCTTACTAAACATACCGGTAATTTCACTATTTTCACTTTCATAAAGCTCTTGTTTGACTTAACAACTATTTTAAAGTTAAATAGGGCAGTTTATAGCAAGTAATACACATGCATGACAAACCTGCTCAAACAGGTTTCACCTATGACCAAGACCAGTCTCAAGTGCAACCTTGCGTAAATTTCATTTAACCAGTTTACAAATTCCACATCCCTTCTTCTTGAGCATTTTTATTTCACAACTTGAAGGTGGTTCAACTTCACAGAGAAAAGTATACTTCAAAACACAAATTTAATTAAGCAAAAAGGAACTTACAAAGGACTATCACCAACACATATCCATTTGCTGTCTCGATTCCATTCTCAGCAGTGCACACATATTTAGTGCCATTTTGCTCTCGTTGGATATTCCTCAGGGTGTAACTTTCTCCTTTATGCAAGACAGAATCTTTCCCATTCTTTGTCCACATGAACTTTGGTGGAGGATTTCCACTGCCATTGCAGTACATTGTTATGGTCTCATTTTCGGTGGCAATTATGTCTGACCCTGATTGCAAAATGAAAAAAGAGTCAGGCTAAAAATAACATGTATTGGTATTAACAGGGGCTGATCCAGCATTTTTTTAGGAGGGGGGGCACCACTATGGAAGTCCACAGGATACCCATGAACACATGGCAATGATGCATGCAGAACATCTTCTCTGACCAATAGAAGGGCTATTATTTTCAACTTCAGTGCTATACTACCATTTTTACAGCGTTTAACATAAATCTTTCAACGTCGTCTCATCATTTACCTGTTATTTAGAAAGCTGCTTGATTAATGGTACTGCTACTGGGTGGAATGAGATCATGATTATAATTATATTACAAATTATGTTGTTAAATAAATGCATGCATCACTGCAATATCTCAATACAGTTAGCCCATTTTCTAGCTGCTTATCCAGATCAAAGGTCACTAAATGTAAAGTACTCCAGAACAAGACTATTTAGTTATAATTATATTATATGCTTTGAACCTATAAGCTTTCCTGATTCGCTAGACTATTTTATTTCCTTGTTCAATGCCTATTTTACGTAGAAAATGCATAGTACCTTTGCTTTAGCTTTTAGCTCGATTTTGCCGTCTTTAAGTGTAAATCTATATTAATAGTTTGGTTCTTGACTCACCCTTGGTTATTTTATAGACAGGCAAGAAGGAAACGATATATGAATACTTTCAGTTATTTTCATCAGTTGTTCTCACCCCATACCAGTGGCTCAGTGGGTTGAATATTGGATTACCATGCAGGAGGTCGTGGGTTCGAACCCTGGTCCGGACCAACACTCCAGGGCCTTAAAATAACTGAGGAGAAAGTGCTGCCTTTGCAATTTCATCTGCAAATGGTTAGACTTTCAAGTCTTCTCGGACAAGGACTTAAAACCGTAGGCCCTGTCTCACATGAAAATGTGTGGGACGTCATTCGGCATGAGTGGTGGTCCAGTTAGCCGTGTGGGGTGCGGCCCCTCCGGTGAAGAATACCGCCAACATATCCCTGCGTGTCAAAAGAGGTGACTAAAAGGGTTGATGCTGAAGGTTAAACTTCTCTTCATCGTCAAAAAGCCTGGTTCCAACAACCTTTAAAGTGTCTTCAAGTTTGTTTCCTGGCCACCATAGTTCGCAGCAGCATCCTGCAAACATGACGACATTTGGGGAACCTCTGGCCCAGCCATCTGATGGTTCTACAGTCCAAGGAATCCCCCGGCCTGTGAGCAATTCACAGCCTGTTCGCATGCGACTCTGTGGAATACACTTCTCCACAGTACATAGATAGATCAACTGCTACACAGGGCCCAGCACTTGCTTTTGGATATTATAGGCATCGAAGAACATTGATGGATTTCAAAGAAAACCGTTTTACAATACTTTCGGAAGGCCTTTGACAGCATCGCCAGACTGGTCATGTTCCATAAACTTCGCCATTACAGGGTTCCAGACAATGTTTGTAAACAAATCTCAGTTCTATACCGTGGCACCAAGTGTGAATTTGAAGTCAAAACAAGTGTCCTGCAAGGAGACCCCTTAGCTCCTTTTCTATTTGTCACTGTACTAGACTAGGCTTCACTATGGTCCCTCAGCGATCACAGCAACATCCCGTGGAGAAGGTCAGCGGCCTTGACTTTGCCGTTGACATTGTAGAACTGGAAGAATCCTTAGAAGAAGCCCAAAGTCAATTGGACTTGCTCGGCCCGATGGCCAAGGAAGTCGGTCTACAGATAAACGCTACAAAGACCAAACTTATTACTTGTAATATCCCCGAGTCTTCAGCTCAATGGAGAGGATATCAAGAACGTTGAAGATTTTGGCTTGTACATTGCATCGACTGGAAAAGACATCAAGTGCCGTATTAAAGGCAAAGCATGGAATGCGTTTTGGAAATTGGATCATGTTTGAAAGTCTCCTGCATCACTCCAACAAAAGGTGCAACTGTTTAAAGCATCTGCCCTCTGTTGTCAACTTGACTTGTTCCAAACGTCATGCCTTACAATCATACTTTGTGTCTCGCGTAGAGATCATGTTAGAAACGAGGAGATCTATGATAGAATGGGAACAGTCCCACTTTCACAATCAGTTAAAGCCCGCCAGATCAGATTCCTGGGCCATTGTCTACGGTGCCCTCAGGGGGACCTCATTTCTAAATACCACCTGACACACAGCAAACCAAGACCTGGTGGACGTAAAGTTCTATTCCATGAGTATGCTGCTAAGCTAATCAACCCAGAAAAACCCCCCCTTTCCTCACAAAATATGAACATTGACGCAGGATCTTGAAGCCTGGAAGTGCACGGAGGTCCACTGCTGGCATCGTTGGGACCCCCCATGAGCGTCTCAGCCGAGCAGAGAGAAAGAGAGATGCTATGACTGCTGACTACATGAACCAATTCAAACAATCTCATACTGTATATAAATAATTTGTGTTTATTAAACTATTAAGGTGCGGTGCAAGTTACATGATTTTGTTACTCATATTACCACATCATTAAGAATAGTAATCAACACTTATCTCATTGACCCCTGGGTGCTCCCCATTGATGAGTAAAATCATCTGGCGTTAGACAAAGTCACATACTAAGTATGGCCGGTTTTGGCCGGTTTAGGAGTCAAAGGGTAAATTATTAATTAAATTAATTAAAATTAATTAATGCTTCGGTGCACAGTAGGAGACAATAGACACAACTTGGGGGTAAATGAGGGGGACAGGGAATGTACTGGCATGGCACAGATAATACCCACCGCCCATAAGGACCACTGGATGAGGAGCCTTGGTGCCAAGCTGAGAGAAATGTGTTAAGGCTTTATTCATTACTGCTAAAAAGCATGTGTAATGCGAAACCTGCGTATATAAAAGCCGATCAGTTTAATAGCCGTCCAAGGTTCACTTGGCAATTCGTCTTCCATAGTAAGCAATTCGCAGTTTGCAATTTTTTTAAGTTTTCTTCCCTCCCACCCTCCCTTTTGATATGGGTTGGATACATCGCTTTGCTCTCATTAAAATGGGTCACTCTTGTGTGGTGCAGTTCAGTCTGCACAGCCACCTCCCCCACACTTCTTGGCTCATTTGCCTTAATTGTACATTGCTTGCTACCCAATACTCTTGTCCGATCCAGCACGTGCTGTTTACCACTCAGCTCGTAGTGCTGGGGAGATAATTGAGGTTGTTTTATGTCAAGCAATCTGGAAGTCGCACAGACTAACCAGCCGAAAGGCAGTGTTCCCCTAAAAAAGACCAATATATCTGTTGTCTCGTTATATTGTGCCTTGGGTTCAAGCTAACAATACATTGGTACCAAGGAACAGTGGCATTAAGAAAAATAGAAAAGAACCAGAAAGCAAAGTTGGGTGGGGGGGGGGGGGGGCGAAGGGAGGGATTAAATTGCTGGACAGCAAAAGAACAAACTGAGCTTATAAAAAATATCAAACGGAGAAGGCTTGCATGGCGGGATAGCCAAATAAGGTAATCATGAGATAGAAATGTGCTTTCCTCCCAGGCTCTGCCCAGTATTTGCTTACTAGCAATAACATCTATTTTATTCTAAAATATTATTTTTCAGGGAACTGTTCAATACCTAAGCGGAAGGCTAATTATATATCACAGCACAGACAAGTACAGCAACACGGACTTGGTCAAAAATGACTTTCTTACCTTTGACTTCAAGAGTGCTGTACACCAGCTGTATGCAAACTGGATGATTAATATATTTACTCAATCCGATAACATTGAAGATCAACAGAGTGCCATTGTCTGCCCTTGTGGTATTTTGTATTACAAAATACCCATCGCGTGTGAATGCATAGGGGTACCTTTGTGGATCCACATTTGACTTCCAAGTTTGTTGTCCAATATCCTTTCTAGCCCCACCTATGTACACCATGCTGCTATTACTTTGTTTAAGCCTCAGTCCCACAGATATGTTGGTCTGGGAATCGGCCACACCTTCAAATAACTTTGTTATCGGCCAGCTGTTTTTTCCTGAAAACACCTTCTCCTGATGTGGTTTCAGGCAACTTGGTTTTGACTCTGAGACTAAAAATAAAATAAATAAATTAGCCAATCAAAGTGCAGGATGTGATTATTCCTTCCTGAGCTGAACAGATGTTTTGAGGGCTAGCCCTTCATCAAAGAGAATTCTCTTAAGGGCTAACACTTGAAACGTTGCTTCTTCAATAGTCCCACCATGGAAATTTGACTTTTATCAATTAACTTGATAAAACAAAATTCATGTATCATTTAATACTTTGCATATTCATTTGCAAAGGATATATGACTCCTGAACTAGATAAAAGCATTTCCATCGAAAAGAAAGGCCATTTTCAAGTTTTATAAAATTTAGATGTGGTGTACTTCTGGATGGTCACCCACTGAAGTACCGGCCCTGTTCAACAGGGCTTTAAACGTTGCAGACAGGAATGATAGCAAGCCATCAGTGCAACTACAGACCACGTTCTTTGTGAAGATTGACCGCAGACTTTTGCATTTGAATTTGTTTATTTTTAATTTCTTGTCTGCACCCATATTAAAACACAGCAGCATGTAACCCCTAACCACAGCAGTATATGGCGCATGCATAAGTAATACGTGTAAGCAGCCTTTGAGATATCCAATATATCATCCATGATCAGGCTCACAAGAGACTTTGACTAATGCCCTGATTTCAATTTAAAACTTTGTCAATTTGGCAATCTACTTAGTGCACTTGTTTTTTTGTTTTTTGTTTTGTTTTTGTTTTTTACCATGTACGCATTGCGTACCTATTTTTTAGTCACAGATGTGACATTTTCATTCTGTGAGCTGATCATTTCTGAAGATGTCCGAAGAGTTCCAAAGACGTTCTTAACAGTTATGTTCATCCTGGGATGGGCTCAGTCATGTGTCTCTGGAACCACTACGTACTGGAAGGAGAAACAGTGCAACACCTTTTTACTTTCCTGGGACATGCTTTTCTAAACACAACCTTGTCTACAGTGCTTTTCCCTTCTGAAATCAGAGATTTTGGCAGCATACAAATATTCATATTTTCATGCATACACATTGATACAAGTATAGCTTACTTAATTGATTGCAAAATGTATCAGCTGTAATGGCTCAAACTTAATTTCCACCATGCTTGAAAAATTGTCAAAGATAACAGAGAAAATTGTATAAGATCAGAAGCTCAAGATCATGTGCTTCTGATACAATTGACTCCCCCAGGTGATCTGGTGACGTAATTCAGAGGACTGGGGAGAGGAATTTTAACGCCGTATCCGACAACCGCGCGTGGCCTTATTTTAGAATTTAACATGGCAGAGGCGAGGTTAGATCTCGTCGGGTCTACTTGAATGTTCATTCAGTAACAGGAAATGTGGTAGCCACAGAATGATCTGTCGAGTTTTGGCGATAGAAACACTGCAGGGATGCGCACGGTTGTGGCACACGGCGTTAAAATTTTTCTTCCCAGTCCTCCAAATTACGTCACCAGATCACCTGGTCCTAGATTATATAAAACATCTAAGAACAAATCAATATGGCTTTAGGAAAATGCACTTCTCCTTCCATGGTATTGATAGACTTTGTACAAAAAATAAATACAGCAGTTTACAAGGTGAGCAGTTAGAACTTTAGTCTAAAACAGAGAAAGTGCAGAAAATACTTAAACTAAAAATATTGAAAGTAATTAACTTAGCTGGAAATATCTCTCTTTATGTTCAAACTTTACAGCAATCAGCTTCCTAAAAACATGACTATAATCTTTTCTTAGCTAATTCACAAATACATAGTTACATGTATGATATACAGCATGTAGATGACTGTCATCTTCCACTTAAATTATCCAGACTTGGACAATACTCATTGGCTTATCAAAGTCCAAAAATATGGAACAGCATTGATAGCAAACAACCGTAAAATCAAATTGTTACCTTTATGTAAGAACCACATGAAAAGTAACATAATTGACAAAACAGCAGTGGCAAATTTTCTTTCTAATAAACATGTATAATTGCTTGTTAAATGAGATTTTACTGCCCCATCAGGAAAACATGGTTAATGGAACGTGACCGTACTAAAAGGGGCTATTCATGTCGCGTTAGTTATCTTTGTGTTCTTTGTAGTCGGTTGTTCAAGGTCATAAAATCAATGGTTTTTGTAAATAAAATGAGGACATAAAGACTTTGTTCCTAGATCTCAGTTTATAACATACACCTGCATTGGCCAAATCGGTTAAGGCCTCATTCATAACTGTTAAAGAGCATGTGTAATGCCTATCTGCACATAGTAGAAGCTGTAACTCTGGCTTCTTTAAGAGACAGAGTCTAGCTATAAAAGCCTCAGTTAGCCGTCCAAGGTTCACTTGGCAGTTTGTCTTCTATAGTAAACCAACTAGTTGTTTGCATTAATTTGTTAAAGTTTTTTCCCCTCCCTCCCTCCCTTTGGAGATGGGTTGGGTTTATCGCTTTGCCTTCATTAAAATTGGGTCACTCCTGCGAGGTGTGGTAGCGACTTCCCCCAAGCTTGTTGGCTCATTTGCCTTTGTACATTGCTCGCTAACCAATACTTTTGTCCGATCCAGCATGTGCTGTTTACTAATCAGCTTGTAGTGCTGGGGAGATAAGTTTTTTTTATTATTTTTTATTTTTTTAAATTTAATTTTAATTTATTTATTTCCAACACTTACACTACTTACGCTACTAATATTACACTGACTATACATGCACTACTTTACAACACGATACTAAAACAAACAACTTGACGAAATACAGAACTATTTACAATGCGATACTAACGCTACTAAGGACAATACTACGGTAATACTACAATACAGTTACTTACAAATTACTATATATAATTAATGATAAGTTGCTTCGAAAGTTGGACCATTTTTTAGTAAAAGAACGTAGCTTTTTAGTCGTAATCGCAATGTATTTTTCTAATTCAACTTTTTTGTAAACAAGGGTTACAAAATCTGTGAACTGGGGTCGTTTTTCATCATTTACTCTGTTAATATAAAGAAAATATTTTCCAATTATGATTAGGTGATTCAGAGTTAAACAAGACGATGTGTGTCTTAAGACACCATATATAATTTCGTTTTGCTCCAAAGCAATGTTTCCTCCACATGTAGCATTGTACCAATTTGTAAATTTATTCCAAAACAATTTACCAATTGAACATTCCACAAATAAATGGAGTGGTGTTTGATCAATGCCATGGCAATAACAACAATCTGGTTGCTGTTTCTTTTTCATCTTGTACAAAATTTATTAGTATACAAAATATTATGAACTATTTTAAATTGAAACAAGGATAATTTTACTTCATTTGTAACACGAAAAGGAAGTAAGTATATTTTTTATCTTTCTCAAAAGTTAAAGCCATATTCAATGAGCCGTTTTTCTGCAGTTGGAGGAGGAAAGTGCTGGTAATTTAGTAAAGTATTGTAAATTGTTTTGCATGTGAGCTTTTGGATTGAAAGTGGGACATTTTCAGTTAATTGGTGGTAGAAAACATTCTTGCTTTAACATACTTTTCCATTCCTGTGGTATTGCAGATAGAAGGCTGTAGTACTGTAGAAAATTGCTCTTGACGTTGTATTTCTGCATAAAAGTTGTGAAAGTCAACAAAGTGTTACTTCGTTGTCGAAAAGGCAGTAGAGTTTTTCAATGCCGACTTTATTCCAGCCAAGGAAAAAAACAGATAACTTGTTTACTCGAATAAACTGATTGTTCCATATTGTTTGATTTAACACATCTCTTTTTGTTTTCGGGTTAGTGTTCTTAATTTTCTGCCAGTGGGAAATTATATCTCGATAGAATTTTGGTAGGTTTTCATTCAAGGGTAGATATTGTCTGAATGTTATAGTTGCACTGGAAAAGAAGACTGCCACCAACATTGGAAAGTAAGGATAGTGGAATAAATTTTCATGGTCTTTCATCGTTAGCACATAATCGCTTTACCCAGATTATCTTTAACGCGTTATCAAATAGTGTAAAATCTAACATATTTAGTCCTCCATCCTTCTTATTTTTGATGATAGTGGTTTTTTTGAGTTTTGGATTCTTGTACTTCCATATGTAATCAAATATTATGTTATTTACCTCATCTGTAAACCCTTTTGGGGTGTCTAACACACTGCAGATGAAAGTTAGTTTAGATATTAAAGTTTTGGCTATATTTACTCTTCCATAAATAGATATGTCTCGAGACGACCAAATGTTCAGTATCTTTTTAAGTTTAGGCAACTTTTCAAAGAAGTTCTTTTAATGGCAAGTTCTTCATCATATGAAAAATATACACCCAAGGCGTATACAGTCTCATCACTTAATTTTAATTTTAGAATGGAATCCTTTCTCTGACGCAATGATCCCAGCCAAAGTATTTCTGAATTAGATTGGTTTATTCGTAGACCAGAACAGTTCTCAAATTGTTGCAGCAGATCAAAGAGCCTATGAACAGACCGAATATCTTTCACGAAAACCGTTATGTCATCGGCGTATTGGGTTATCTTTATAGATTTATTTGGATCAATTTGAATACCTTCTATTTCCTTTGCGCGTTTAATTGCATTGCTTAGAATTGCTGGGGAGATAAGTGAGGCTGTTCTATATCATGCAATCCGGAAGTCGCATAGGCTAACCAGTTGCAAGACTGTGTTGACCCCTTAAAAAACGCCAATACGTCTGTTGTCTTGTTCTTTTGTGCCTTACGTTGTACGTTAAAAGCTAACTATGTTGATACCAAGGAACAGTGACATTAATTGATAATTTTCTTGAGGATGATAATACTAAAAATGTTGACAGATAGGAAGATTTGAAAATTGTTATAAATTCTATTTCTCATCATTGAGAATATTAATAATATTGACAGATGAGAAGATTTGAAAATTGTCATAAATCCTATATTTCTCATCATAGTCTGTTAAAAAAAGTTGATGTTGATAAGTATATCCAGCTCAGTCTTAGTTGACCTAAAGGGATCTATAACTACAAGCATTTTTTGCCTTTACATAGACTCCCTCATCACTATTTAATCAAATTTAATAACGAATCTTGAATAAGATAAAGAATGCTTCAGTGATGGAAGCAATAAAAAAGGTAAGAATAGTCGTGAAATCGAAGTTTTCAATCTGTACGTGAGGCGTGCCAGTGCACGGGCACGTTTCCGAAACACACCTGCAACTGAAAAGTTTCGGGACTCTCAAGAAATTAGTCAAAAATGCCCCCATGAAAACCAATTCATAAAGTTATAAAGATCCGCTTGTATTGAAAAGCTGACCATGACTTAAAGCGTTTCATGTCAACCGAAACTTAAGCACGTCCAAAAGTATCTTTGGGGGATATTCTGTAATTTAGCCAGTACCTTTCAAGTACCTTCGGTATATCAAATTCTTCAGCACACCGAGTTTTACCTGTGGCGTAATGTTCGAGGAACATTCCGGAATTTGAAATAACTTTCTGTGTCATTGTTGAATAATCCGTACAAGTAGATTGAGTTGTAATTCCATGGAACATTCTCTAGATCCAGCTCTCCTGTATAAGCAGAGTTTGTGATTATGATGGTTGCTTTTGGCTAGTATTAAACGTGTATTGTTGCAAAAATACAAGTGTCCGACACTACAGCACCAAATCGATAATAGCGATGTGCCTTCTTCTGTTTTTTTTCTGTCCTTCAATGAAATAGAAAATTAAACTTTCAACTCGTAAAGTATAATTTTTCACATTTTAAGAGTGTGCATGGCCATGTAAGCTTACAGTAATACCCGCCATTTTAACTTTGAGATTTACCTGAGACTGCTGTTAAGATAAGCACGAACTGGAACCAGTAACCCATTTTTTACGGTGGCCCGCAACTGTCACGGCAAAAACAAAAACCTCACGGCAAAATTCGATATATTCAAATTCAGCTTGAAAGAGAAGTCAAAAGATGGATGATCTGAAAATATTTTGGATATTTCATTCCCACGTGTTTGTAAAGAGCGTTTTCAATCACGTGACTATTTTCATCCAATCTGTCACTGTTGCTTAGTAACCGTTACTGTCCGCCATTTGTGTTCCATTCAAGGAGCGAATATATCCCTCGTTCCAGTTCCAGTATGCCATATAGTCGCCTAACATATTCTAGTATACAAAAATTTGGTTTTATCAACGGAGTTGATAATGTAAATTGGCCACCGTACAGAGATTTGGCCACCGTACAGAGATTCTAACATATTCAAGAGTTGCACGTCACGCAAGTGAAAACATAAATCGCTTACCATTTAAGAAATTGAGTCAAGAAATGAAAATGTTATAGAAGAAGAAGAGAAGAGGTCTGTGCGATATTCCTAAGTTCTGAGGACAAAGACAAAAGAAAGTGGATGATCTGAAAATATTTTGGACATTCATTCACTTACTGAAGTACACCAACATGGCGGCACCTGTAGAAACATCTGGAATTTACTTCGGCTGTTTTCAACACTTTCTGCTGTATAATGAGCTAGCAAACATTCGTATAGACACGTCTCCTGGTATATTGGCTGTTTAGGCCACAACAATATGAGGGGAATCGATGTTTTTATGCAACTGGCATGTTTTTCGAAAGCCGTCAACATGTCACGCACTGTGAAAAACTCTGAAATTCCAACCGCTCTATTTTCGAAACGAAGCACAGTACCGAGCTGAAAACATGCAGACAGATATTTTTAAAACCTCTTGTAGCTGATCGACATAAAAACTCAAAAGGCTCTTTAGCTTTGTATTTTATTTTTTTGTGACGTCACGTGCAAACCGAGAATAGTCGTCTATATGCCCTACTACGTACCATTACTGATCATTACCTTAGCACTGATCAACTGTCCCAACAACTTATCACCTGTCCCTACCACTGATCAACTGTCCCTAGCTATGATCAACTGTCACTGGCACAGATCAACTATCTCAAGGTTTGATCAACTGTCCCTAGCACTGATTAATTGTCCCTACCACTGATCATCTGTCCCTGGCACTGATCACCTGTCCTAAGCACTGATCATTTGTTCCTAGCACCAATCAACTATCCCTAGCACGGATCACCTGTCCTAAGCATTGATCAACTCTCCATTGCACAGATCAACTGTCCCTAGCAAAGATCAGCCGTCCCTAACTATGATCAACTGTCCCCAGCTATGACCAACTG
>NC_090878.1:2204246-2211746 GCF_036669935.1 Montipora foliosa | reverse complement strand
CACAAACGTGCCTTTGGATGAAACAATAGAGATCCTGGTCAACAGAGCCTTTACGAACAATTGGTTCAATACAACACACTATTCTCTCTGCATAATTAATTAGCTCATTGCAAAACACGCCGTTATCCCATCACATTCCCCCGTTTCCGCCCGTGCTGATAGCGTCAGTGATACTTTGCGCCATTTCGAGTTTAAATTTGGTCTCTCCGCTTGGAGCGTGGTCTTTTCATCCTGTACTCCACAAAGACAGTAGTCTTTTGCTATTAACCTTCCGCTTGGTCTACCACCACCAGCTCGCCGTTTCCATGGCGGATCAATTTAATGCTCTTCCTGACCCTCCGGCTACTGCTGGAGCGCAGCAAGTCGCAGAGCCGGCACAAAATCTTCCTCAAGAGTTGGAACCCATAGCTGAGCCTGCCGCGGCGCCTGTCGCCCCAGTAGAGACGTGGTAACTTTATTCTTGTTTCTGCTTCGCTTTTTGTAGGGGTAGTCTTGCTACGTTTGTGGAAGATTTTTTATGCTTAGCCCGGTTAGCGTTTTGTCTTCGGTCGCGTAATTTTCATACGGATTTTGGTGTTGTTTTGGTGCGCGATACAAACATTCTGTCAGCACGTGCCCGTTTATTGTCCACGCTTTGTTGAACTTTTTCACAAGGAATGTTACCGCCTCGTGCGTTGTTGTCTACCTGCTTACTGCCCCTCGTTTTCCTTAGTTCCAAATTTTTCCCTCGGTATATTGGGTTTCGCCTTGGTATCTGTTTATTTTAGTATTTAAGGAAATTCTTAGTTTCTGGCATGATTAATGTGGGACGGGTGTTCAAATCGGTATTCCACCAGTGAAGAGTTTTATGGAGCGTTTGTTTGTTTGGTATACCGCTAATTTTTACTGGCGAAGGGATATCCTCGGTAGACGTTGCGATCAGTGTACTTATAACTTAAGGATTTCCGCCAGTTGAGACAGTTTTGCGCGGTCTCGGTATAGCTTCATTTGTATGGTTGCGCTTTTTTCAGTGTTACGCTTTGCCGCGGGTTACGGCGATATTATGACGTACGATGTTATTGTTTTCTTGCACTGTTTGTTTTATCATGGTCTCCTTCGGTGGGGAATGTTTGGTATGCCGCCAGCTAGTGACTTTTTAGGTTAATTATTTTTGGAGAACGTTGGGGCATGTCGCTGGTGAAGACAATAGCCTCAAGTGTGTTTTCTTTTTCATGATAGGCTGCCGATCGCATCAGAGTATTAGAGGAAAAGGTCATTTCCTTGGAACGTCTTAGGACTCTAGACAGTTCTGAGTCAGCCTTGGCTGCGCTTCGTCGTTATATAAATCGACCAGCAGCGATGTTTGACAAGTATGAGGCGGTTGAGCTCTTACAGTCGTTGTTGCGTTTGGCCAGAAACGAGAACCACCAAAAAGCCGATGAGTACGCTGCCGCTTTGGATGAGATAAAGACCAGGTCGGATTTTGTGAATGACCAACAGCTTCAGCTTCTTTTTCTGGGATTGTTGGGGGATCCCGTGCGAGCAAAGGTGGCCAAAGACGCAAACGCGATTTTGAAGGGAGTCGGAAAGACACCTCCACCTCCCATGCCTGTTCGTCCTGGTTCTGCAATGCGCATGCCAGCCCCCTATCCTGGCCGTTCCCAGGTTCAGTGCTTCAGGTGCTTAATTAAGATGGGGACATATCGCTCGGGAGTGCCGTGCCCCACCAGCGGGGCGACAGTTTGGTCGCGGTCGTGTTGGACAATAGTCTCTTATGACTCAGTTTTCAATAAATTTTTGTTCTCGCATTAGTTTGTTTAACGTTTTCTTTTTCACCCTATTTCACTCACTTTCTTCGTTGACCTTGGGGGGGCCTGCTCTCTGTCTCAATTTCGGACCTAGTTCGGAGCTCGGGGTCAACGAAGTGGTGGTTCCCCTGCTTTTGGCTTATTTCCGCGTTTTTCCGTTTATCAAATTTCTCCCTTTTCTTTATAGGGTCCTGTTTCATTTTATTCCAAAGTTAGTGCTCTTGCTCCTCCTTCCGGTGATATCCCCGTGTGTAGTATAAGGCAGGGGAGCTCTCCTTTCGTTGGCCCCCTTCCTTCGCCGAGTTTGGTCGTTGCTTCAACGGACCTGGCTAACATCGAGCAGTTACGTTTCTTTAATCCTACGTTTTTCAGAGCCGGAGAAATTCATAATCATTTGCCAGTGTGGGAGCGATTGCTTAGTGGTCATAGCTCATCTCAAGCGAACTTTTTTGACATTGTCCGGGAGGGTGTGAAGGTCGACTGTTTTTTCAAGCCGTTTTGGAGTACCGTTTAGAATTATGGTTATTAAGAGGAATTTGAGTAATGGGGAGAATTAAAGGGCAGTCATGTTGGAAACGTTTGGTACCCGTGTTGTTTGCCAATTTATGAGTTGTTGTCGTGGTGGCGAGGGCAGGAGCGGACTCTTCCCATAACTTAATCCTATGCGGTGAAGTAATGAGTATGCAGTGAGGATATGGTACTATTTATTTTCCAATTACGGGTCTCGATTAACAGTATGGAATCACACGTTTTTTAGTTTTCCAAAATTACACCCAAGAGAAGAGAACAGAGAGAAGAGGCCGACCGTTGCTCTTGACAACCCGAATGCTACAAACAGTGACTTACGGCATCTACCGCAACTCACTGCAGGGGTGGGCGCCACTCCTAACCCGTTGCATGCACTACTTGTTCCCAGTAATACTGGTACTCATTTTAATCACCATGAATGGATGGAAAGCTGAGTGAACTTTGGAACGCACGAGCTGGGATTCGAACCCGGAGCGCTGGAATGCAGTCCGCGAGCGATACCCACTACGCTACGCGCGCTCCACTTAAAGAACTACCGAGAAATCTTAGGGTGCGGTGCGTTCGATTGACCCTATTCCGGAATAAGAATACGGAGAGTGATGATTTAAAACGGTATGTTTGGCGTTTTGAAGCAACAAGGGTAATAAAGATATGTTTAAAACATCATTTTAGCAGGTGTTTGACAATCTTAATGTGAAACTCCGTAAACACCATGGATAGTCTTTCACTATCCATGGTAAACAAGAAGAATTTCTAACTTCTATTCAATGTATTCCTATTCCTATTCCGGAATACGGTCAATTGAACGCGCCCTTAATCATGGAGTCGATACTATTTCCCGCGGTTAAGGTTGAAACTAACATTTTTAAACCCGATAAGACACTGCTGCCCGTTTTTTTAACATTGAAAACACACATAAATATTTAAATCCAAAAGCTTCCTACTGCCGGCCAAAGAAGATAAACATCTTTCTACAAAAGATTTTCATTTTGTAGGCAATAAATGAGACCCTGACTTTCAGAATTTCATCGGCTCTCCTGAAGTTGTTATCTTGATCTCACACTTGGTCAATAACGTAAGTATCACACGCTGCTATTCAAAGTAAACTCCATAGACTGTGGCGGCGGCAAACAGTGAACCGTTCTTAAACACAAAAGAAGCAAAAGTGTCAAAATCCGTATCCCAAAGACATCTGCTACCAATTCGCATGGCTTGATTCTCCATTTGTCCAATATGAACTAGGCATATGATTTTGTAGCGAGGTATGTTGAGCTCTTTTACTCTATTTTTCACCGAGTCCGAAATCGTCTTCGACAGCTGTCGGCAATGCTCGGCATCGTATTTCGTTTCGGCAAGCATATCGGTCAAAATTTCTTCGAGGATTGAGCGCACATCTCCCTCAGGAAATTTTCTGTCCGGTGCCATTTTGAAAGTATTTTCAACGGCGAGTTGGGGTGCCCGCCGTACCTCTTGCCTTGAAGACGAAGCTGCTATCGATTGTGTCACTGAAACACTGCTTGGAGGACGTGCTCTGTTCGCTCCTGGAGCTAAAAGCTCTCTTCCGGCTTTCACTGGCCTTAGATTCTTTGCTGCCTTCTCCGTTTTGGTGTCCTTCAAAGTTTCTACCGGTTCAACTTTTGGTACTTCTGTACTCATGTCTACTTCCAATCACTCCAAACTGCGTTTACAAACCACGGTCGAATAAATTCACCGGCAATTTTTTCGATTATTTGATCCGACAAGTTCAATCCCCTGTGAACGTTGCACTCCTTGAGTTTTTATTAAATTACTCCTTCTAAAGGCTCGCGCTGATTTGTTTGTTCTAGTAGTTATAGCGACCTTAGAAAGCAATTACTTTCTAAAATCAGAAGCGCTTTTGAGGATTCAGCAATCACTTCTTTTGTCCAAAAAATATTCAATCTGAACTCATTGTCTGGGAGATTTGACATAACACAAAGGTTTAATTGTGTATGTTTATATTGAGGCACAGCGGTCTCCTGCATACAAAACCAATCATCATCAAAATTGAAATAAATGCAGTCTTTGTTTGAAAGAAAGAAAGATAGGAGGGGGGTTTCTAAACAAACTGCACCGGTGCTGCTTGTGTGTGGGCGGGATGTGGTGTCAAGTGGGATAAAAGGGTCAATTGGATGCGGTAAGAAATGCAAAGGATGACTTCGTTTGCACATCCTTGAAGTGATTGTTGTCCATGTAATTTTTGTACGTGTAATTTGCTTAAAATAAAGTTTTATTTTTGGAAACCAGCGTGGTCCTAGTGGTTTCTTTCAGACTACTATTCAAAACGGGCCCACATGCTGTCCTTGTCACAAAACATTACCCTTAATTGGTATAAAAGGAGAACGACCTAAGACTGATAATTCTCAGCATGCAACGAGCACTAAGCATCAAGTACTATTTATGGAAAGATCCTCCAACATGATTTCAGGTTCATTATCGTAATTTCTCGTTCACCGCGTTCTGGCACTGCGCCAAATGAGAGGCCAAAAGCACAGAAACGCTGGGCACACTTTTCTCAGGAACAAGAAAGGAGGCCTGTCTTTCAAAACGGGTGGACTGCGGAATTCTTGTTATTTAAAGAGATGCCTTGGTATAGGTCAAGCGTCAAATGATTGAGAGAGGGAGGGAGGCAAGTAGTTGGAGAGGGAGGGGTGAGTTGTCCCTGGGTTGATCATAACACCCACATGAGGAAGCACGCGTCGTTGAATTCAATTACCTCTTTTGAGGCTGAAGCATTCTTAGGGGAAAAAAACAGATCCTTAACAACAGGAGTTCGACCACACTTGAAGCCATCCATGTGGAACAAGAATACTGAAATTAATCCATCCTATCTTTCCCTCAATTTCCAGACATCGTCTTCTGCAGTGCTCCAGCCGCACTGAGCCCTTTACACCGCAGTAAAACTTCGCTATCTTTCTTCTCTTTTCACTTGTTTTAATGCTTCTTCATAGGAGATAGGTTTGGGTCGGTTTTCCTTTATAAACTGCCAAGAAAACAAACAAATTTACGCGGTGAGCCTTAACCCTTCCTGGTACTTGTACACATTCATTGCCGTGAATTTGACATTTTCAATTCCCACGACCTGCTCACCTCTGACCTTGTAACTCAGTCGGTAGACCAGCGGTGATCTAACCCGAAGGCCGTGGGTTCAGACCCTGGTCAGAGTTTTTCTCTGTCCTTGTGTGGACCCAATTCCATCATTAGTAGGGCTAACGCTCACATGGTTTACATGGGTAGAAATAGCTCTTCACATTACCCTCCAGTTGTTAATTCTGTTTAAATATAAGTGCTACACGGCCAACGTTTGCAAAAACGTAACCCTTCCAGAATCCTTGTACTTGTACATACTCATTTGCCGTAAAATTGACATCTTAAATACCCACAACTCGCTCCCGTCCGACCTTGTAGCTCAGTCGGTAGAGCAGCGGTGATCTAACCCGAAGGTCGTAGGTTCAATTGCCACCCTGGTCAGAGTTTTTCTCTGACCTTGGGAGGTTCCATTTCCATTAGTAAGACTAAACAGCACTTCACATTACCACTACAATAGTTAATTCTTTAACCTGGCTTATTGCGCAAACAAGCTCGAATTCTCTTGAATTCGCATCCTACACCATTTGCCCCTATCTTGAGGTGTCTAAGGCATTGATTCATGTGATTAGGTCTAACGAACTCATGTTCGTATTTCGGTTTTAGCATTGAGTTAAGTCATGGTTTTCGGTTGTACTTCAGACCTCGGTTGTTCAAAAGGTGGATAACGCTATCCACCGGATAAATCACTATCCAGCGGATAAACACTAGCAAAACGTGAGCACTCGAGAATGAGCCATTTAGTTCGACGACTCTTCAGTTATTTCAGGTGCAAATTCTGGTTTGCGAATCGACTTACTATGCGTTGGCGAATCGACTCGACGTGTGCAGGTGAATCAACTGGTAGGCGAAAGTACTGCTATCTTATGAGAATCCACACCGAGTACTTAACGACAGCCCAAATTTTATGATTTCAAACAATACCGCAACAGCCGCCAATGATGAAAGACGAAAAAAAAAAAGACCACAGCCAGAGAAGGAAATCCAGTGGATTCGTACCCACCCAATTTCAGACGATTCGTACCCACATTCGGATGATTCGTACCCAACCTATAGTCGATAGCACCTCAAGAGCAGGACATTCGACCGAAAATGATTTTAGCTTAACAGGCGACATTGACCTTCCGTTGTTGGACAGTTTCGTTCTTAGGGCATCCCAGACGTATAGACGACCAGAAAAGTATAGAAGAAAAAGCACCGAAACTTGAAACCACATCAATGGCAAAAAATCGGTCTGGGAACTACAGAGTAGCAAAAGAACCACGTTCCTCTAGCAAGGTGGATTGATTGTCATTCCGCACTCGTTCACTATCTATTTTGAAGCTTAAGGATACAACCATTTTTCTTATATAAATCCTTACATTTCGACGGTTGCGTAACAGGCCTCGCGTTCTTGGAAAGCCGATTAAACTCTCCCCCGATTAGAGATTAAACGGTGATTAGGTTAGAATGTTCCTTAGAGAGCACCCTTACCCTTCGATTACCTATGGAGGAATATCTATGACAAAATTTTGAAATAAAATCGTACAAATCATAAATGCATCTATTCAAAGCTGAATGGCAACAAGCCGATTCTACAAATGGCCATCATGGAAAGAGGCATAAGCAGAGAGGCATAACGCAAATAGCCATAATGCGAATAGGCATAACGCAAAAAGGCACGATGCAAAGACGCATAACGCAAATGGCCATAGCGCAAAAAGGATAACGCAACGAGGCATAACGCAGAGCCATAACGCAAAGAGGTATAACTTAAACAGGAAGAAAAAGTTCGATAGCGATTATATGTCCTTTCCCTTGAACAATCGATTGACGTTTTTTTTAGAGCTGAAATTATTTACGGAGTACACAGCTAGTCTCCATTCTTCAAAGGGCCTTTGTGTTATGCCTCTGCGTTATGCCTCACTGCGTTATGCTTCATTGCATTATCCTTTTTGCGCTATGGCCATTTGTGTTATGCGTCTTTGTGTCATGCCTTTTTGCGTTATGCCTATTTGCGTTATGCCTATTCGCATTATGGCAATTTGCGTTGTATGCCTCTTTCCATGATGGCCATTTGCAGAATCGGCTTGTTGCCATT